>NC_063189.1:45065516-45115516 GCF_017589495.1 Alosa alosa | reverse complement strand
AATGTGAGGTGCAAACATTTAAATACAACATGTTCAGTTTTGGTTAAATTTGCTATGAAGTGAAATAAAAATGTGTAATTTATCAGAAAACAAAATCTGCATCCCATCCTATAGCCATAATCCATTTCATATCTGTCTAGGGCAATGGCTGATTTACTGACATGAACAGTATAATTCACAACTCAGTCTCAGATGCTACATCATTGATGCATTTCTATGCATTTTCCCACATAATAATATTACATAAATTTCTCATTGTTCTAGCAGCAGGATCTGCATTATGACATCCCCCAACAACCCCCACACACACACACACACACACACACACATATTTCAATGTAACACTTTTCACACTGTACACAGGAAGCAGGCAGATGCCACTTCCTGTGTATCCGTGGCGTGGCGGTCAGGGAGAGACTGATGGTGTTTGTCTGTGCGCAGCGGCGATGGCGCTCCCTGATAGCCCCTGATCAGCGCTGCCATCTCTCCCTTCCCCACGCGCCCAGAGGTGATCAAAAAAACACACAGCGCCCCTCCACGCTGTTCCCCCCTCTTTTCTTTTTGGAGGAAGAGAGACACAGAGAAGCGAGGCTGGTACAAAAAACATGAAGCGGCCATTAATCATCGTCCTCGGCCCCGCATGGTGACACCTCCGTCGCCACGCATCCCGGGCGTGAATTTGCTTAGTCTGGCCGCTGGTGGTGCGGGGTGTATCGGCACATCTCCTGCCGGACGGCCTGGCTGCCCCCGGCAGGCCCCGGCTGAGCCACACACGCAGCCGCGGCCCCGGCCTCCGGCGGCGCTTCCCAGGCGGGGGGCCGCGCTCACGCTGACCCTTTCCCAGTCTCCACCCGGCGGGGAAACGGATTCAATTACACCGCCTCAGCGCTTGGGAGGGAGGAACAACAAGTCACGTTTTCACACCGACACCGAGAGTTCAGACTGCAAGGCTCTCTCTCTCTCCCTTTGTCTCTCTCTCTCCCTCCCTCTCTGTCTCCCACTCCTCTCTCTCTAATGCTCTCTCGCTCTTTCCCCAACCCCGACATCTTTGAAGTGATCCGAAGTGGCAGCCATGGATTTGAGGGATCATTCCCCAGCCAAAACATTCACTCTTCTTTTTATCTTGGAACGCTACAAATTGACCCATATAGCATATCATTACAGGTCAAGTGGCGTTTTTGACACATTGTACAATGTCAATATCTTTGTGACTGGGCCTAAATGAAAGTTAAATTTCACTCATATTGTACATATGCATTATACTTCCCATATGATTTAAATAGGACATGGCAAATAGCAAGAAGTATAGTACAGAGCTAATGTATAGAGATGTTGCCTTACTGCATCGCTGAGTATTGTTGGCAGAGACACAGTCCATATTTAATCAAACGGCACACAGCGCTTTCCATGCAATTTCATAACCACAAGATCAAAGTCTGAAGACAGCAGTCCCCCATTTAGCCAAGTGGTCCTCAGCTGCAGAGTAGGGAAAAAACCCAGGACTTCAATCGAGAGACGGAGAAAGTAATTTCTTCTTATCTTAATTGACGTGTAATTTGAATAATGGTCTTACACATTGGGACCTGAGGTCTGGGCGGGAGGTGGCCTGCAGCAGGGCTGGCGAGGGAGAATGTGAGTCTGGCGCACTGAGCTTGGACGACCCGCATCCCACCGTGGCAAACTGCAGTCCTGCGCAGGAATCTCACTCTCTCTCTCTCTCTTTCTCCCTCTACCTCTACCGCTCTCTGATTTTCTTTCTCTCTCTCTCTCTTGTTGCTCTTTATCTCTCTCTCCCACTGCTGACTTGACACATCACTGGCCAATGATTAATGATGACATAATGCTTTATTTACTTCATGCTCATAACGAGACGGGGGGGATTTTGTGGGGAAAACATGAAAGGAACCGACAAATGCACACACACACACACGCGTGCACACACACACACACTGGACTATAAACCCAGACACATGCACAATACACATATATTCACAGACACACAAACCCACACACACTATATAAACAAGTCTACAGTTGAGCCACCTGGAAAGCAATACGCTATAGTAAGATTTCAACTGTTTTGTTGTACGACTTGCTTAGTCAGGAAAGACTCGGACTCACTGGATACTATTAAAATAATCAAAGAGATTTGCTTTTGCAATGTTACCTCAGCTCTGATAACTGTCACAGAATAAGCTTGGAAAGTATATTTTTAATATTGGCTGCAAAGTTAGTTTTCAGCAAATGTGATTAAAGAATGGCAATAGAAGTTCAGTTTTGTTGTGGTAAAACACATTTCAATAAGAAGAATGTCTTCATGCTAATATGAGGTCATAATGGATTTAACCATTGCTCAATCTAGTTGAAGTAAATGTACTAATTAATTCACATTTCATGTTTAATAAGACGGCATCATTTGAGCCTACATTAGACTAAATTAATTATTTTTTCATAGATTGTTTGGTTCGTCCATTCTTGATTCGAAACAATGTTGTGCACTGGAAATCAAATGCTACTATGTATTTATTTTTTGGTCACACTTAACTTGGATCTATAGATTGCTCAGATTATCAACAAACTTTTGATTCTCTGTTAACTACAATTTATGGTCAAGGTTAAGGTTAGGGCTTGGATTTGGTTAAGATAATATTCAGTAACTGTTGTGTTCAACAACAATTTTGCATACTAAATATATTATTACATTATAATAAAAAACACTTTTACAACAAGTTTTGTGTGATATTATCTGAATATTCATTTGTCTTTTCTGGTTCATGGGAAGTGCAGTATGCCTCTCTCATAATACATCATAATTTTCCCTTTATGAAGTATTATGGAGCTTCTGTGTATTTTTCTTTAGGACATACACTTGAAAGAACGTGATCTTTGCCCTTCTCTATTGTATTATGGTGGCATGATTTTGAGAGGCTAAAGCAGTCTTCATCGTTGGACTGCTTCCACTGCCAACAAAAATAAACAAGTCAACTCATCCCAAGCACTACAGAATGGAGGGTGTGTGCAGAAGGAAAACAAGCAGCACTTTACTCTAGAGTTCTCAAGAAGCCTACCCCAAACTTCCATAGGCCTTACTTCACAACACTTGACATATTACTGCATGACAGCAAACAAAATCTTTTCTTTTACATCACTTGTTTGGTATGTTAGTGTGTGTGTGTACGTGTGTGTATGTATGTTCGCGCCTGTGTGTGTGAAAAATGTGTGTGTGTAAATATATACCCCTAGATGTATGGTTCTTGGGCTAGGTGGATCCTGGTTTAATAAAAATAACTGAGTCCTTTTATTTTGATAATCGTAGTTTTGAAGTTCAATAGCTATTTTACTTTACAGAGTACATCATGCAAGATGGTTTATTTGAAACAGGTATTTTATTTTTTACAATTACTTTTAATTTTCAGTTAATACCATCTTTGCTCTAACAAAAGCGACACCCTACTCACCTGAATAGTTGTCTGACACATCGTATGTCTGTCTGGCATGTGTGAATGTTTCAAGCTCATGTATGCTCATGTGTAAATGTTTTGTGTGTGTGTGTTGGTGTTGGGGACCGCCAGCGACGCTGCTACCCGTCCTGGGTGGGTGCTGTGCCCGTGAGCCGCCCCAGCTCTGTCTGCGCTGGTGTGGGTCTACAACACCCCCATCAGCACCACCCCGCTTCAGCACCTCCCGGGCTCCGGCGTGTTTCTGCCGCACCGCTGCTCACACACACTACGCCGGACAGGCGGACAGGGGCAACGCCAGCCCTACCAAGATTCCTTCCTCTTTCTCATGAAAGGGCAAATATTTTGTCAGGGCAGGGAGCGCTGGAGATGGAGACGGGTGAGGGCCCGGAGGTGGGATGGGCCCCCGAGGCCCCCATTCCAGCCAGCTGTGTGAAGGTGTACCCAGACTGCACCTCATCTTCGGGCCCCGCTATGCGGGCCATAAAAGGGGAGGCGGCTCCTGTCTTTCTCGTGCAAGCCCTCAGAATCTGACAGGCCGGTTTGTGTGGCGTCTGCGTTGCGTTCCCTCTTGCCACCCCCCTCCTTCTTTTTCCAGTTCTGTTCTCAAATGGCAATCTCACCAGCTACTCACAAACTATAGGTCACTCAGTGCATATCACTGTGATATTGATATCATACAGTGTAGTTGTTATGTGACTACACTGCGTCTGTTTTTGTGTCACCATGCATGCTTTTTTATTTTTTTTTTGCATGGACGGGAGCAGGCCCTTGATACAGTCAAACTCTCCAAGTACTGTCATCACCAGGACTGTTAATGGAGATGAATCATGCCTTTTTTCCAGGAATGTTGTATGTGCATTTTTGGCTCTGTGCTCCCCAAGAGACATCCTGAGAATTGAGTCCCTGGCACTAAGTTTGCGTGTGTGTGTGTGTGTGTGTGCACTTTGGGGAGGAAATCCACCCATCCAAAGAGCTTTTCCCCTCACCAACAGATCCTGTCACCCTCAGCAGCTCAGCCGCTCTCAACTCCACGTCCTGCACAATGGAACACAATTTCAGCAGGGGCAAGCCTGAGGTAAATACCCTCTCCATGTGTAAGCACAACCATTCCACTCGCAGCACATTTAGGAATATTTCTCCATTCTCCATTCACATTGGCCATGAGCTCAGATCAGACGATAGCTTTGATGTGTTTTGGATTGTGTGGAACCCAAAACCTGTAAAGATAAAAAAAAAAGCATGTAGTGAAGAATATGGTGCACTGAACGATTAAAACTCATTTGTGGCTGTATAGCTACCCTCCTTGTCAATACACTGAAAGCTGAAAGTGCAAAGCAGTTAGCATGTTAGCACTGAGTAGAGATTGTTGTGACTTGTGTCTGACAGCTCATTACTCCAGAGTGAGCGATGACAAAAGTGAGCATGCCATCCAGTGAACTGAGAGCTCTGTGTCCATGGCACTAGAAGAGTTAATAAATAGGCAAGGACATGGGGGAGAAGAGAGAGAGAGAGAGAGAGAGAAAAAAAAAAAAAGGAAAGAAAACTAGGGGAGGTGGTGGAGGAGAGGCCATGGAATATTTGACAGTCAGTTCATACAGCCAGTCCCCCTCTCCGAAAAGCCTGAAGCTGTCAGGTCCACCCTCCCCCTTTGGAGAAGAAGTGGAACACTTCTAGTATCCGGGGACTGAAGAATGCAGGCGATCGTCTGCCTGTGATGTTAGATCTTGGCCCTTGAGTGGCGTGAGTGGGCTTGTCCCCACCCCAGTGGAATAAATGTTCATTTTTAGTGTCTCACTGTTGTTTACAAGTCTGCTGGCCCTCCCCTCCTCTTCTGCCCATGGAGAGAGCCAGATGTGTAAATAGCTCTCCTTTTTTCCTTTCTTTCTCTCTCTCCCTCTCCATTGAAAATGCGAAGTGAAAATCCCATCAGATAGGCATTTCCTCCTCGTACAGCGGTGATCTGTGGAAGCGAGTGACTGCTACATTCTTATCTTATCGGCGGCAACAATCTCGCGTCTTGTCGTGCCCAAACAGGGAAAGAGAGGCACATAATGAAAGTGCGATTTCTTCCTCCACACATCCTACGTTGAAACAAGCATGCATGTATGCACACACACTCTCTCTTTTTCGCAAACATATAGTTTCAGAACAGAATAATATGCTTCATAATATTAATTTTAACACCTCCAATAAGCCATGTTTATACACTACACATTGTCTTGTAAACACAGACACACACACACACATACACATATACACAAAAGTTCCCCACCCTTCTTTTTTAACTCTTTATTACCCATCAGACTTGCCCTCTCTCTCTCTCTCTCTCTTTCTCTCTACCTCCCTCTCCTGCACATACTCTTTCTTTTCCTGCTTTCTCTCTATCTCTCCTTCCCTCTGCTCCCCTGCCTCCCTCGCTCTGTGGCTGTGTCCCAGTGTCAGGCTTGATAAGAGCCGTGAGGCAAACAGTGAGTGGTGTCTGGGTCTACACAGGAAGCGCGGGGCGATCAGCGGCGCTGTCCGTCAGCGCAGGGGCCTGCCCAGTGCCCCCAGCCTGGAGAACAATGGCTGAAGGGGAAGCACAGTCAGCCAGCAATCTCAGCGCCACTGACACTGGAGATAAACCGCTAAGGAAAGAGAGAGAGGGGGAGAGAGAGAGAGATGCAATAAGAACTTGAATTGGCACACACATGCACACTTACTTACACACACACATTAGATTTTCTTGTACACACTACACACACACACTCAAGCGCTCATGAGGGACTATGAGATGGAGAGTTCATTGAATCACCTCAGGAATGTTTTAGATGGTTCTTTCAGCTAGGTTATGGCAGAAAGCTCACTTGTCTGTCTCTCCTTCCATCTATGGTATGGACACACGCACACACACACACACACACACACACACTGGACAGAGGGAAACAGAGGTCAGTGAGACATACGAGCTGTTAAGGAAAATGAACAAAGGTTGAGGGAGACAGAGGGAAGGAAGTGAGAAGAAAAGTGGAAGAATTTGTACATTAGAGAAAGTAAGGAGGGAGGGAATTGTGTCAAAGTCATGCACGTGTGTGCAAACATGTGTGTGAGCACAAACACGTGTGTGTGTGTGTGTGTGTGTGTGTGAATGTGTGTGTGTGTGTATGTGTGCCGTATGCAAGTGTGTGGAGAGGCATATGTGTGTGGAGAGAGAGAGAACAGGGGGAGTGCGAGAGGATTAATTGCTCAATCAGAATAACTAGCGCTGGAAAGAGGAGGCAGGCCTGGCTAGGAAAATCCATTCTGAAGGTCAGCCTGCAATTAACCCTGCTACCCTCTGTCCTCTCCCACCCTCCACTCACCCCCCACTGCTGGTCTTCCACAACCCCCATAAACACAGGCAGCCTGCGGCCCAACACACGGGACTCCCGCTCCTCTACAGACGACAGAGGTCCTACTCCCTCCCTGATAGCATTTCCGGATCTCTGGTGCTCACTTCACCTCCCACTCAAGACCTCTCTGAGGCCAAGGAGGATATTAGATTTGCAATTGTCTTGTGTAACTTTGCTGTAAGGTCTTCCCTGCCTGTCATTATTGTCACACCATGCTGTTTATCGTGCCCTGACAATCATAACCTTTTATCAGGAAGCATGAGTTGGCACAGACTCATGTTACTTCATGCAACATTTCTTTCTTCCATTTACAGGCTTACCTGGTATCACCCGGCCTGGTATGTAGTGGGTGCTGTGATTTTGTTTTTTGCATATCATGAATTCCTAGTTGTTTGGAAAAATGCATTCTTCTGTTCCGAAAGACCTGTTTACCAGCAAGTGCAGAGTTTGACAGTTTTACATATAATAATGGCCATATAATAGAGACATGTGGACATATAATAGGGATGTATAGTCAATTGGCACATACTGTATGTTTGCATTTCTGTTGCTCAGTCACACATCTGTTTTGTACAGTGAGCTTGATTTACAACTCTTTGCTTGTCAACACGGCATCACCAAAATAATTAACGTCGAGCTAAAAAAAAAAAAAACGAGGGAACCCCTCAAGCCTCCAATTATTGTAATCACTTGGTTAGAGGCTGACGTGCCGCCCGGCAGCCAGTGTGTCGGCCCTGGGCTGGCAACCCAGCGCTGCACTAGCGTGTAGCGTGTAGCCTGGTGAAACTCGCACATTCCCGCAGTGGCTCCCATTACATGGCAGGAAATCTAAGCCCAATCATCCAATACGGAGTGAGGGCGAGATACTCTGTGAAAACAAACAAAGCACCCCAGCTTGTTGATTTAATGCTTTTGCAGACACGATTGCTGAGAAAACACCTCGGCGTGCCAAGGGGGAGAAATAACACATTCCATTCTCACTCATCTATTTGTGGACAATAATAATTAAATCCAAATTGAATTACTGCACAAACAGTAAGGAAGGAGAGAAAGTGCTTGAAGGATTATTGCTACGGTCATGAAATACTTATCCAAACACTTGTTTCAGCTTCTTGGTGTGAATCAGGCATTCACCTGCTAATGTAACAAGGTATCTTTTTTCCTTTCTCTTTTGTAAGATTAAAAACCCCTCCTGAAATCATTTTCTGAGGCATTGATATTAGCCATTATGCAACCAGATACACAATCAAACAGGCATTTTCTCATGTGGTTGGAGTGAACATTTGATGCTCACAATCCTGTTGTTCATTAGCACCCAAAGCTAACAGCACTTCATTGCCACTCAGCTGTGTTGATCAACACCACTGCATTGGCATGCTTTAACACACTAATAGTACCTGTGTAACTTAACTATTCAATGGTTTCACTGAAAGGTAAACATACAACCCTGTTTCCAAAAAAAAGTTGGTACTGTACCCTGAGCAAAATGTTAAAAGACAAACCATCTGTGAATCTTCAAATCTTGTAAACCCATATTTAGTTGCAAAGAGAACATAGACAACATATCAAATGTTGGACCTGACTAATTTGACTATGTCATGAAAAATATGTTCTTGTTTTGAATTTGATGCCAGCAACAGGTCTCAAAAAGTTGGGGGCAACAAAAGGCTGGAAAAGTTGTGAATGCTGAAGAAAACAACACAACTAATTCGGTTAACTGGCACCATTAGGTAGGTAGGTAGGTAGGTAGGTAGGTAGGTAGGTAGATACTTTATTCATCCTGAGGGAAATTTTAGGCATCCAGTAGTTTTTACAACCATAACACAACAAATACACATACACAGATATATCTCACATACATAAAAATCACTCACAGATTTTTTTTAAATTAAAGAGTTAATTTTGTGAAGTAAATACAAAGGTCTGGAATGGACTGACCATGTGATGCAATGACCATGATAAAGTGCTATGGTAGAGTGGTAGAGCAATGGTGGTAGTGCAAAAGTGAACAGTGCAGGGATTAAACAGTAGAATAGCTTAGCTATATTATTAAATATTATCTATGACTATGAAAAGACAAGAATGTAAACATAGAATTGCTTGACAAACAAGAACAAATACTTAAAGAACAATATATAACAGGGGATAAGTTATAAGATGTAGATGTTATGACCACAGTCCAGATTGTGTATACAGTCAGGTGGACAGCAGACAAAGAGAGACAGGCTCATGCTGAAAAGTCAATTTCTCCCCTCCCCTTTTGTGTGGTACTGAAAAGTTGGATGGCCCTGGGGACAAAGGACCTCCTCAACCTGTCTATTGAGCATGACAGTGACAGAAGTCTTCCACTGAACATATTCGTCTGTTTATTGAGCATGCTGTGTAGTGGGTGCCCGTCATTGTCATTGTCTCACGGTCCGTTTCTCTGCAGTTGTTGTGAGTGACTCCAGCTCAGAGGCAACAACAGAGCCAGCTTTCCTTACCAGCCTGTTCAGTCGCCCAGCGTCCCTCTTCTTAATGCTGCCTCCCCAGCATAACCACAGCATAAAAGAGGACACTGGCAATGACTGACTGGTAAAACATCCAGAGGAGCTTACTGCAGACATTATTGTGTATTATCACCCGGAGAGAAGAAATACTCTTTCTGATTGGCTATTGGGGTGGCTATTAATTCTGAATAACAGGACAAGTAGATCTGGTAAAAAAAAGTTTAATCACCGTTCCATATCAGTGAATGGATGGATCAGCTTATGAATGGTAACTATAACAACCATAGTAGGACGACGGTAGAGCCTGAAAGCAGGCTTCGCAACAATGGAATCAACTGTAAACAAGCTAACTGTCCATGCAATCGCTGTTATAGGGCCAAAGAAAGTTGTCGGGTTCTTTTTAAACAGAGCCGCTTGTTTCCTTTGCGTGTTAAAGGCATGACTATTGCCTATAGTGGTAACCGGGTGATAAGCGGGATAACTGCCTTCGAGGTGTCCTTTTATACGGAATTGATGGACTTGGGCAGAGCTGCGCGTCGGGGAGTTCTTTGCCTCTCGCCCTCGTCCATTAATTCCGTATAACAGGACACCTCGGCGGCCTTTATCCCTTACTACCAAGAGGGTTACACTTTACTTGACAGTATCGACATAAGAGTGACATGACACTGTCATGAACATGTCATAACCAAGTCATAAACGTTTATGACTTAACGCTTCTGTCATTAAGCGTCATTCGTTTTTTTTCGTAACAATTTAGGGTTAGGATTAGGATTAGGATTAGGGTTGGGGTTAGGTTTAGTGTTAGGGTTAGGATTAGGGTTAGAGGTTAGGGTTAGGGTTCATGTGTCATGACAGTGTCATGTCACTCTTATGTCGATACTGTCAAGTAAAGTGTTACCAAAAAGAGCATACCAGATAGAAAGAGTCTCTTGGAAGTAAAAATGTTGAGGTTAGCCTGTGATAGCAAATCATGGATAATGTACAATAATAACTCTCCTCAATGTGAAACTATGAATAATTTGGGGGGTTCATTCTGTGCCTCAGATGGCACTGCATTAAAAACAGACCTGTTTCTGTAAAAGAACATTAGTGGGCTCAGGAAAGCTTCTGATAAATATTGTCTATGAACACAGTTGCTCCAACAACAAATGCTGGTTGAAACTCTACTATGTAAAGAACCATTTAGACATAATCCAGAAATGCTGAATCATTTCAGATGGACTAAGGTAAATTGGGGCAGCCGTGGCCTACTGGTTAGCGCTTCGGACTTGTAACCGGAGGGTTGCCGGTTCGAACCCCGACCAGTAGGCACGGCTGAAGTGCCCTTGAGCAAGGCACCTAACCCCTCACTGCTCCCCGAGCGCCGCCGTTGTTGCAGGCAGCTCATTGCGCCGGGATTAGTGTGTGCTTCACCTCACTGTGTGTTTCACTAATTCACAGATTGGGATAAATGCAGAGACCAAATTTCCCTCACAGGATCAAAAGAGTATATATCCTTATTTTTCTGTTTATTATAACAATTATTAGAAACAGGGTTGTAAAATGAAATGTCATGGAAGGAGGAGGCTGTAAATGTATTGGTGAGGGCACTGGAGGTCTGGGAAGAGATCCAGGCCCTCTATCCTAAGACCAAGCATGACTATGGCAAGCAGAAGGTCACCCTAGCAGCGGAATGCCATTCCAGCACACGCCTGCCTGGGAGAGGATAGGCCAGGGGCCATCCTTTAGCCCGTGCGGACAGGAAGTTGACTTTTCTCTCTGCCACATGACATCACGCCCTGAGTAGAGAGAAACGAGAAAGAGAGAGTGGCAATTTATCAGCGGCCTCCAACATCGAGAGAATCATAACATCCTGACAGGAAGATCTTGTGGAAAATAATCAGATGGGCTTTGATGAGCAGTGGGCCTATCTTCTGGGACATTGTCCAGTTTTTCCTCTATATGCTAACGGTCTGTCGAATCACAATGCCTTACTGTTTTGGTCTCTCTCTCCATATGAACAGTACATCATTTTCTCTGACCCTGCTGTCCAATACAAAGACGCATGCAGTGTATAATAAACAGACAAACTTTTTTTGGTAGTCATATGCCACTTTGTGGAAGGCTTGACATTGTTTCCAGACTAGTATCTGTAAAGGGTATTAGGAGTGACTTCATATCACTATTATGTTTGCAAGGAGATAAGGCACTAATTTCTCGTCCTTTTGTTGTTTTCCTTGTGGTCATTTATGATGTCCTGTTGGCACATTGCCTGCAGTTGAAAGCTGAAGATAAGCTAATTATCGTCAGAATCCGAGAGGCTGAGCTCATGTTAAAAAAAATAATTGTGAAAAACAGGGATGATCATGTTTTTCCAGAGTCCATTGGTGTGCAGAACAAAGGTTAGTCCTTCCTGTTTGAGCAAGACATGGCGTCCGCGGCCGGCCTTTGTGAGAAACCCGGTGCGCTTGGTGGCCCTGAGCCGCCGGGGTCTTTGGTGTGAAGCGGCTTTGTCTTATCTCAGGAGGGCATGGACCTCAGCCAAGCCTGTCCGAGAGCTTCCTATTTTCACACCCATGCGAGCACCTGCCCTTACCGGAGCGTGACGAGGAACGCTGGCAGCCACACAATGGAGAGGCCCTCAGTTGCGGCCACGCCTTGAGCACTCCAGCCTCCACCTGTCACTCAAAGCCGGTGACAGGTTACCTGGGAAGAGGCTGTGGACTTGCTTTGGCTTTTCACAAGCTGCTTTTTTTAGTCTGTCTGGTTGACTCACTCATGTGCGTGTGTGTGTGTGTGGCACCCAACAGAGATTGCGATCTCTCGTCGGACAGGTCTGTATCGCTTCTGTTTTTGTTTTCTCTCTTTCTCTTTGCCTTTTACATCTTTGCAAACATCAGCATTAAATTACCACCATGTGAGAAGAAAGTATTTGTAGCTGTGGTTAATAAGTCTTTTTCACTTTTAACTTTCCTAATCAGTTGGTCTCCTACCTTGGCAGCCAATACAAATACTCATGACGTAACATGGGCAAATGTAAATGTGAGAGTTTGTAAAATTATAGGCTTTAATAATAAGTTGCCATGTCTCGTAAAATAAAAAAAGTTTATTGGCCTAGTTACTTACTTTTTTATGAGCACATACAATCAAATTGTAAATCACTCAGTTTATCAACTGTGGAAGGCACCTCACTCAAGACTGCAGCTGTACATCACATCTATCTGACATTGCAGTGCAACAGAAGTTGCAATGGTAACTGTAGGTAGCTGTGGGATATGATGAACACACAATCAAGACATGACACAATAACAAAAATATGATCTGTGAAGGTATCATTCATAGAGGAAACATACACACAAACTGAGAAAGTTCCAATATCAGCAGCATCAGTAAAGATGACCAGATAACTGGCCAAAAAACCAAAACGTCTGATTTCATCAGAGTTTGTGGAAACATCCTTAAGTCCTGAAACACTGTTGTGTTTGTCCTGAGACAAGTCCTGAAACACTATTGTGTTTGCTACATCTTCAACACGTGTCCTCGGCCTTCTGCACTAATTGATAGTTGTGTGTTGTCTCTGAAAATAATATGTGCAATATACAACTTCTCTTGTAACTATACAGTAGTTGTTTTACTTACCAGGTTTTTTTCATGCAGAAAAAAAGTCATTTTTAGTCAGTAAAAGTAAGTTATTGTTGATTCATGCGAATATTGGATGACAGCCATGAGTTTGGGCTGGAGAACTATATTTGTGAGATCACCATAGCAACCCCAGCCACTGAAACCTGCACGTGTAGTTCAGGTGCTCCCCTTGAGCGCAGGCTTTCCCCCTCCCTGCTAAACTGACAAATTGTCAAGCTGTCAAGCTGTGTTCAGAACAAATTCCAAGGCCTTGCTCCGATTGCAACATGAAAATACATGTGCCATGGATGTCTCTTGGCAGACTGACTGCTGAGGCTGAGATGAACAGTCCTTTGCAGTCCCCCTTTGAACCCCCCCACCCCCCACCCCCATGCCATACACACACCTCCGCCCAAACACACACGCCGTATTACAGCACTCGCTTTACCTGCTGTCAGTAGAGGCAGCAAGCAAAGCCTTCCACAAAACCCCCTTTATGTAGCACACATACACTCTCAACAGCGCCCCCCATAGGCAGCATGCTCCACTCTCTGTGTAAACAAGGCAAGTGGAGACGGTCTCTGCTTGCTCGTGTGTTGCTATACAATTAATCTTTAGCAACACCCATTATTATGGGCTTATGCAAACATGATGTGCAGGATCTTACGGGTTTTACAAAAAATAGCCCCAAGGCACTCAATCTCTGTCAGCTGCCTGATATTATACTGGCAATCGTTTTCTTAGTGTCTAAGGGAAGACATTATCATTCCACATTTGCAAATTATTTGTTTTAATTCAGACAATGCATTTCAATATACGGAAATGAACAGACATAATGCATACAGATGGTAATTATCCATACACCACCACTACTACTACTAGTTTTAGTAGTACTGGCAGTTGTTAAAACATTTGTTGAATAAATAGTAGTGGTGATATCAGTAGTAATAACATTTGTGGTAGCAGCAAGATGTCAAGGGGAGGAGTTAAAGTAATGCATTTGTAGCAGCAGCCCAGGATGCACTGAACTGCTACCGTTTGGTCCTCAGATCTATTTCAAACATGGCAGATTTAAATATAGCAATTGTAAAAGAAAAAAAATAAACATGCTCCAGTGGTGTGTACTACACAAGGCCTGAGCAGATCTCAAAGTTTTCTCCTGCAGTTTGATCCCTATGTGGGACTGACATTCGGCAAAGTAAGGATTTCAACTCTCTTTCTCTGAGTTGTATTTCTTGTTTTGAAAATGATGTAAGACTTTTACAGTAAAATGGCTCAATCACATTGTTTCTGACGTAGTCTCAGTGGTTTAGCAGGACTATAAAAGAGAGCTTTATATATATGTTGATTGTCATGATTTATTACAAACCACGGTTTACATGTGAGACCTATAAAAAAAAACACATGCATGCAATTCACATACATTAAAGGGCTGTCCATCCTGGCTCGCTGATGGACCCCAGATAGCAAAGTGTTATGTAAATAGCAACGTGGTGACGGCTTGTTGCTGTGTGGGAAATGACAGTGAGCGGGGAGGTCAAAGAGATCCATATATTACCAATCCTGTCCCCCTGCGTCTGACGGCCTCGTCTCCAGTCCGGCTCATTGATGCCTGCTGCAGTTGATTTACAGCACGCCCACTGCTACAAATCAGCCTGGCATAAATCAGGTCGACTTACACTGATAAGTCATGACTGTCCAGAATAACTCCCGGTGACCTATGTCTCTATTTATATCTCATCACGTCACGTGGACCTGAGGAATGTCTGTGGTGCCGAACTCCCTGACGGACACGAAGACTCCTCTCATACCCCCTCTGCCCCACCAAAATTACCCACAATTACCCACGCAGCAAAGGCCGTCATTATGGGAAAACATTTCGTATTCACAAAGGAGGTGAAGTAGGGCTTCTGTCAATGTGTTTATGTTACAGTGGAGAATAACAATGGCAGTGCCATTAGTCGTTAGATTCTTGGATTGGATTCTTTTGAGACTAGTGCTTAGTTGTCAAGGTATTTGACAAATATTTGTGTCCAACATTGTGCGGTCACACAGTTAGTAGTGTTCATCGACTGGGCAGTATCAATGGCCTGTAAAGCCATTTACATCTAAAAATGTATATGAACAAATGCAGCACCACAATCATCACATTTGACCTGTCCATGGCTATCAGTGTGGTCGATCATGTGACCTGGAGTCCATTCAAGTTGGCCCGAGCCTCCAGGGGTCACCCCATCTTCACACCAAGCCTGTCTGCAGTGATTTAGCTCTCTCTCTCATGCTCTCTATCTGATAAAAGCAGTGTGAGCCACAACTAACTAGAGACATAGGGAGGAAAAAAAGAAAAATGCACACACACACACACACACACACACCCCGAAACGTGAAACACCTGAGGCAGTGAACTGAGAGGAGACACGTCGTTGCAGAGATACTTCTCCCGGCACCTCGTTCGTCTCGGCCGACGTGAGGACAGATAAATCTCTCTCGTTTTTATGGCATCTCCATCAGCGGCTGCAGGAGATAGGGCTCTCTCCGCCCGAGTGATGACTGTGAGCCCCTATCGCCCCGAGACTCAGCCGCCGAGTGTGGGTAGTTACATTTGACCTCTCGGCCACCTCTCATCTGCAGGCAGACTCGGGGCCTGAAGCAGTCCCAGTGCCAAACAGCTCATTTTCTTCCCTCCTCATGCTTAAGATCGTGGCTGACAGCTTGGCCCAGCACACTCAGACAGTAGATAAAAAGGAGTCTCACGTTTGAATTGTCCGCAGCTGTTGTTTCTACCTACCCTGCAGAAAACATTCATTCTTAATTTCCCTTTTTGCACATCAAGGCAATTGTTGCAGTAATAACCGTAAACCCCTGGATTTTTTTTTTTTCTGGAAAGGTGTTTGGCGGAAAACTCTATGATGACATGGGCATTCAAAAGCTCCAAGTGTAATACTAAGAGTGGACTGAGTCTGGGCAGACGGCTTTGAGACAGTCCAGAGCTAACCGGCCAAAAGCTAATTAATCACCCTACAAGACTGAAGAGGATAAGATAACAGAGTCTTTAAGATGTGATTAATTCACACTAAAATAGGGGCCCGTGTCAGGCCCCCAGGGGGGAAGACCCGTCATCCGACCCAGTGGTCAAACAGCATGGTCCGGCGTCCAGGTCATAGGAACTGTGGCAACCAGGAGGGCATGGTCCCAAACCTCACCCGCCACTCAGCCCTGCCTATTATCTGCACTTCCAGTAAATCAGGGTGTCATTATGAGGTCAAACACCCCAGCATACTAGACTTGCGTCAACGCTGTTGGCAAGGGATGGACGCCGTGTCCGCCATGCGCCACATTCCAGGGCATGTGTGTATTTTTCTGGCCAGGCACACCCTCTGTGCTTGGACGCGTGAGAGCCAGAGCTCGGCCGCACGCTGTGGGATTTGTTCTCTCATCGCCGTCCGGGATCTTGGGGTCTGTTCTGGTGGTTGATGGCTGTGTGAGGCTGCTGGTTCAGAGCCACTGGGCCAGGCAGCGCCTGGGGGAGCTGGCATGCCTGCCGCTCCGTCATGCTTGTTTGCCCAGTTTGGAAGGTGTGGAGTGACCAGTCCCAACTGTCTTTTCGCAGCCTCCTCCTCCGCTGGTGAAAAACATCTTTGCACCTGCAGCACCTTCACCGTCACCTCAGCATGGTTTAGCTATGCATTGTGGTACAGTAGACTACAGACACGGTCTTAGATTTCATTACGAAATGTAAACAAAAATGCATATCACAAGTTCACAACTACATACTTTGCTGTCATTAAAGATATTGGAAGTTGACATAGATGTTGAGTTTAAGTTGTTTTCATAACCTACACTCCTTTATGTAGTTTATGATTAAGCCTTAATACATTATAATCCATCTTGTCACAACACAACCTTTACAGCAAAGCAAAATCTTGTGTAAGTCCCACTCAATAAATAAAACAACACAATGACATTGGTTCTTTAACTTATCTTAAAATAATGGCTTCAAACTCATTTTGATGATATGCAGACTTATAATAGAACTGTGTTTCTGTCAATACAGATGCGTGCCCAGAATGTCTGCTTTTGCACTATGTAGCTTTGCTATTCCGACCAGGAACATGACCCTGCGTGTCAGTTATGTTAATTGCAGTTATGTCAGTTAAGTTAATTGCAAATTGACAAAGCACATTATGTCACTTTAAGCTTTTTATTGTAGCCTCATCACCTCAGTTGACATTTTCATGCATGAACTGAATTGCCATTGACATCCAGGACCACATTCTCCATCTCACCTCACCAAACATGTTCACTTTTTTTTCCCCCTCAGCTGCAATATTGCCGTTGAGGTATCACAAACAGATCCTTTCATTGTCTGTGCTCTGGAAAGACGGGCCTGAACATAAATAACTCATATTCCCTCAATTGATTTTTCAGCACCTGTCCACAGTTTCCATCCCAACCTGTTGGGCTTGTCTCGTTCGTCACGTAGAGCTTGCCATGTGGTGTGATTGGCATTTAAAAGTGTCATGATGTGCGTCATGCATGGCATCAGAGTTTGGGTGCCACACAATGGATTGCTTATCTACAGTCTGACTAGGCCTTATCGCATGTCATTGCACCAAGATAGCAAATAAAAAGCAACATTGATACCAAGCTTACCTATTTTAGATAATACATGTAAACATACCTGTACTTATCACTATCAACGAACGTTTATAAAATAGAGTTGTGAAGATCTGAAGAGCATGAGAGAAACAGAGAGAGTGAGAGAAATATTCAAGCAAGCTCAAACCACAAAGCTGTCCATCATCAGACAGCAGTTTATGCCTCAGGGCTGCTTGTGAACCCACAGGTATGTCAGCAGGATCATGCAATACACCAGTCTATAAACTCATATCAGCGTCACATCAGGAAGTGCAAAACATAGCTTGCTGTTCTATGTGCTTGTTTGTTTGGATTATTTTTACACAACAAAAATGTGTAATTTTGTATGAGCCGGTTTGACATCCAATCACTAAGTATCACAGATGGAGTTTCACATGTTCACCTATTACGTATGCAAACTGAACAACCAAAACAGACAACACCTTTGGCTATGAAAGTTGGCATATGGTCTGGTGTGCAAACCCACACATCAATCAGAATAAATTAGCACAACTGCCTTTTCTCTCCTTGACTTGAGATCCGTTTGACATGAGACACATCTTTGCATCTCTGTGCAACAACTGTTTGAGACAAGGGACACAGGTTACTATTGTGTGGCTTAATCCAAATTAGAATGCTTGAATATTACACAATAAATACCTAGGAAGGCTGGCAAAATGCCTGCCAACCCAGTCAACAGAATATATCAAAGTTGCATAACTAGTTATCTAGTCGAGAAGAATAAGTATTTGCACATATTAACTGAGCTGCTAAATCCATATCTAACTTGATTTTTCATTTTGAAAATAGTAAATAAGGAACTGTTTACTGTCGCTACAGATTCACAGTGTGTGACGCCATCAGCCTAATGAGTATTACTGATAAACGTCACACCCTGTCATTTGAGTGGCTAACAGTGGGCTTGAGGCAACACAGTGGCCACACACCAGACATGCGCCTGGATGGAGCTCCCATTAAATCATACAACCTACAGCAGACACCGGCAAAGCATCTGGCTGACCCATAATGACTGAAATATGAAATGGAATAATAAAACATGGCAGGAGGGAAGGAGATGATAGCAGGTCGCCTGCCTCTCGCACAGCTGCTGTCAGCCTTGGCTCGCACAGCCTCGCTGCAGGTCGGAGGTCACCCAGCTGTGGCTCCACCCCGCTCTCCTGACACTTGCAGATGTTGGCGGGACCTCCGTGGTGTGGGGCCCTCGCGCCATCTGTCTCTGATTACGGCTACACAATCCAGCTTTATCGCCCTCGATCACATTCGGGGACTCGCAGGTATCAGCACGGTGGGATGTCGACCATGTTTAGAAAAAGGTTGCAGAGGATTGGTGGCATCACAGTCTTTGGTTGTCAGGACCAAGCCATCAGAGTGTTCAAATTGACCAGCTAGTTGATGCCATCACATGTACAACAGTGGAATCAGTAACCCTATGTTGAGGTTTTCTGGTGATTCAGTAGGGCTTGGGGTGTCACCTTTTGTGTTCAAAGGTAATTAAGAACCCCTTCCTAAAACACCTATACATTTACACCACCACCCCCTTCCAGCACCACCTTATTTTTAATGCTCTGTCCCGCAGGGAAGGTGATAAATCCATGCTTGTCAAACACACTTGATGACAGGCATAGTGATATACTGCCAGTGCATTAGCAAAGTCCCCCTAGAGCACTGGCAGATCCATTGGGTGTTTGTGGTGAAGCATGCTAGTATCTGTACTTGTATGTCGAAACAGCGGCCCTACGTCATGTATTACATATTTATTTATTTATTTTTACAAGCACCAACATTATATAAAAGGTATGCCATAAAATGTATATTTGAACATGACCCTGTCCTCCTCATGCTCATTCTTTTTCTGCAGCGAAGCACTTGAGATGCGCCTGAGAGAAAAATGTCACACCTGTGGGATAAATCCCAGTATCCATAAACAGGAGAGTTTTGGGAAGGATTACGCCCCACACACACTGGGATCATTCACTGCCGCCCCGTCTGATTATTTTCCCTGGGTGCCTCGTTCATGAGCCCAGGCCAGTCGAGATCCCACTAGCACTTTGTGTGAGCTCCGCCGCTGTGCTTGTGTTAGGATATCCAAAAGCACTCCAAACAAGCAGAGCTTAGGCCACGAAGTGGAATAGCGCAAATCGATTCCCTCGACCCTCCCCTGGATAACGGAGGGAATGTGCCCAGATAGAAATACCACGCTGTCTTTGTCCAGTCGCTGCTCTCCCGTCTCAAGATTCCACATAAAGGTGAAGAGTATCATATTCCTGTTATGCAGATCTTTGGTCAGTTAAACTCAATACACACTATACTGATATCAGCCACAAATGTCTCTGGATTTATCGGTCCAGATCCTTGTCTTTAGATATTTTGTGATTACAGTTGAAATGTATACAGACACATTTAGCCCCAAGGAAAATATAAAACATGAGCCTTTAAATGATATGTACATATATGTTACAGCGCGCTAAATTTAAACTAACTTATATGTTTCCCATAATAACATTGTGTTGTTAAAATGAGTCCATAGACATCTTGGAGGATTATGCCTGAATGACTGACAATTTATGCTGTCATAAACAGTGGAGACAGTGTAAACTCATTATGTGTGTGCCTGTCAACTCCTCTCCCATGCCTCATCCCAGAATTAGGCCGCAACATGAGTACAGTAAGTGCTGCTTTCTGATCTCATCCTACAGTTACATGTCGGCATCAATTCTCTCTCTCTCACACACACATTCTCTCTCTCTTTTATCAAACAACTGCAATATGCTAGATGCTCACATAGCAGATGATTCTGGCACAGACCTGTTTAGGATCAGGTTGTGTGGAGTCTGTTGCTATCTCCTCTTTATCACCCACTCAACGCACTCTCGCCTCACTCTTCATTGCACATGTTTAGTGTGGGCCATGTGTGTCAGGGAGGGTCCTGTGGCAGCATGTCACAGCAGTGGCTTGTCCACTTGATCTGTCAGCAAGTCCTCTGCACACAGCTAGCTGTTGCTAGTTTTAGTGCTTTGATTTAGGGTCTCTTTTTTAGTTTATCTATAGACCGCTTTGCTCCCCACCTGCCCTCCCCCCTCTCCTCTCCTTCTGACTCTACTGATCCAGTTGGACTCAATAGAAAGACTTTGACCTCACACTTGCAAGTGTCTAACCACCAGGTTTTCACGCATGACGGGGCAACACTAGGTATGTGTCAAAGACCTCCTCCCAGTCACTATGCCCTTTTGCTGTAAGAATGAGTGATTGAGTTGCAACCTTCCACTCCCCACCCCCAACACACACACACACACACACAGACACTGCCGTAACTCCTTCCGGTCTGCTCAGACCACCAGTGTAGCAGTATGACAAAGGCAGTCAAGCCATTTGCTCATGGTTGACCAGCTGATCAGAGCTTTGGGGGAGTGCAATAGGGACACTACTCACCTTGGCAGGAAGCAGAGAGGCCGTGATGACCTAAGGCCTTGGCCCTAATGAAGGCAGATGATCTCCAAATTGCTTCTCATCTCCAGTTGTAAAGGCCACCAGGACCTCTCACCTGAGGCTGTTAACAGACAGGTGTTAAAACAACATGGTGAAAAGCCAAAGAGACTGATCATAAAGACATCAGGCTCAGTGGACATGACCTGAAAGGTGAAGAGGATGAGGCCTAGTCAGATTAGACGTCAGATGGTGCATACACACAGAAATTACATGAGACAGTATCTTGGTTTTAACTATTAGCCTTTAGGACTGAAGACGTGAAATAAACAAAAAACAATGTGATTATTATATGCTCTCTTATTTAAGACATTTTGCCTTATGCTATTTTTATACTATCAAATGGATATCATAATGTGAAAGGCAGTTCAATCATTGTATATCAAACTGCAAATCTCTGCATATGGTAGCATGTCAATCTTTCAACCAAATGTTAACTCTATTTGCAGAGACTGTTGACATGCCAAAACCTCAAACCAATCATAAAAACAAATGTGAACCCTTTATCACCACTGCCATTGTGCATTATAGGTTATGAAAACGATTTAATGTATTCCAATCAGTGAACCTCTTGTTTCCCATACGAACAAGGTCGGCTGGTAGAGAATATATATTTTCCAGAGGCCTGTAAATTATTAAACTGGATTTGGCAGCAACTGGCCACTGTTGGTTGCTTCTTCCTATTCTCATGTTTGTCATGGAAACCCAGTTGGTCAGCCTTGTAACATGTGGAGGAGTGTTTATCCAGGGGCAGATAGGGAGGAGGTGGGAGGGGGTGGGGGCTACAGGGGGCTAATTAGAACTCCTTCACCAGCTACGGGACCAAATGGAGCAATTATCTGGCCGAGTGGGCTGATAATTCAGCCCAGTCATTTGTCACCTTCAGGGTCCTGACTCACTGCCTTGGAGGGCAGCCCACTGCTCCCTCGCATGGCCCTACGTAACCTCCCATGCCCCCTAGCAGCATCCTAGCAACCAACAACATGGCCAGGCACCTGGCCGAGGAGGAGGCATGTTTCACGGACCGATGTCTGGCCTCAGGGTTGGATTTATGGCCGTGCGAAACTGTGTGTTAACTAATGAGGCTGTCTGACTATGACTATGGAGGGAGACATAGCAAAGGAGTGATGAATGTTCTGGTAAGATAAGCTTATTAAATTTACTGTAATCCAAAGAAACACCAAATGTGAGAGAATGTAACGCCGTTCTTACAGAGGCACTAGTGAGTCAATTGGTCAATAGCCAGGCTAACTCGAGTCAATAACAAGGCTAATTCGAGCTTACAGATGTTAATGGCCGGAGCATCAAACCCAGAAAATGAGAAAACGTTTACATCCCCATTAACAGGCTCATAGCCTCATGACTGTCTGTATTGTCCTAGATTCCGCCCACAATGCTGCCTTGATGTTACTGTCATGCCCAGATCAATTAGCCCAGTGTTCCATGGCTAGCTAGCTTATCATTCATATTTAGTACAATACACCACTGGCTCAAAGGTACGGAGCCCTAGAGGGGTCATCGCAAAAGGTTTTGCATGTTGAGAGAATAATGCTTCGTTTTACTACATTGTCTTTCGTTTTACTACATTGTCTTTCGTTTTACTAAATTGTGCTCTTGTTTAACTAAATTGTGCCCCTCGTTTAACTATATTGTGCACTTGTTTTACTAAATCGCGATGCGCTTTCGTTTTACTAAATTGTCTTTCGGTTTACTAAATCGTGTGCACAATTTACTATATTGTGCTCTCCTTTTACTCACGGAGCCCTAGAGGGGTCATCGCAAAATGTTTTGCATGTTGAGAGAATGTGCTCGTTTTACTACATTGTCGCTTCGTTTAACTAAATTGTGCCCTCGTATAACTATAATGTGCACCTCGTTTTACTAAATCGTGCGTTTCGTTTTACTAAATTGTGCTTTCGGTTTACTAAATGCGTGTGCACAATTTACTATATTAATGCTCTCCTTTTACTATAGTGTGAGCTCATTTTACTAAATTGAGCTCTCATTTTAAGCATAGTAAAAACGAGGGCACAATTTATTAAACGAGTGCACTATTTACTAAAAGCAGCGCCGCGATTGACTAAAACGAGGGCCACGCGATTTATTCAAGCGAGCACAATTTGTGAACATGGTTATAGAACATTGTGTGCACGATCTACTTAAACATGGCCACAATTTGTAAAGCGTGCACTCAATATTGTCTTGACACATGTAAACATGAGCACATTATAGTATATTGAGATCTCGATCTACTAAAAACGCACCTGAATAATTAAAACGTGGGCTCGAAGAAATTAAATTGTGTGCACAAAACATAGTGTGGTGTCAAGGGGTATCCCGGGAATGACGTCGGGGAGGTGTGTAAACTTGTAGTGGCGTGGGGAATCTCATTGATTGCAGTGCACCTGGTTATAGCCCGTTAGGTAGGCTGTAGGTGGGAGAACAGATGATTGTGTGTGTTTGTACAGGCCCCTTGCCAGCGTCGTCCAGCTGAATGTTTGGCGAAGTTTTGAGTGTTTGTTGAGGTCAAGTGTATGCAGAGCTGTGGTGTTTATCGCTGAGCGGTGAGCTGGGCTACATAGCTTGAGAAGCTGAGCATCGTGAGCGACACTGTTTATGTCTCCGTTTCATAGTCCGTTATCAAAGCTTACCTCGTTGTGTGCATCATTGGTGTCTTGGCGTGGGTTATATATGGTGAGGCCCATCGGGCTAGCTAGAGGGAACCTTATTGTATTGGGTGGGTATTAGGCGATACTACTAATCGCGGTAGCCTATTTGTACTAACAGTAGGTCTACGTGTTGTAATTGTTTGGGAGCTTGTGGCTGTGATGTGCTTCGATTGACTTCTAGACCTCACAGTTAAGTCAACAATCCAGGAGATAGTGGAAACCGGTCATTAGGCTACAATAGAGGCCAGCGAGTAGCCTTTGTAGCCTAGTAGAATTTCCCCATTATAGGGTCTCCATAGCTGGCGGTTGACACCACAGTGCCCCTGCTACAAAGAGTAGAAGTCCGCTATAAAACATGACCACCTAAAGTCTTTAATTAGCTGCTACGGTTATCATCACATTACCAATATGAACTGTTACAGACAGCTGTAGGCTAATCCATGTCAAGGTAACACGAAGTTGCCACCACAGCACAGCGGCGGTGAAAAATGTCGGGAATTACTAAATACATATTTAGAGAGCTCAATTTAGGCCTACAACGGGGTCCGTTATGCATTAATTGAGGGCTCAATTAAAGGAAAGCGTGCTCCGCGTTTTATTAATTCGAGGGCTTAATTAAAGGAAAACGTGCTCACAAATTATCACGACCAGAAAAAATATCACTTAAAGTGAGCTCTCCCGGGTTCCGTACAAAGGGAACCTTGGCTGTCTACAAAAGTGTTAATTATGAACCACTATACATTTTATGGCAATTATACATCCATTCGCCCATGTTGTCTTCAGCCAGTGATGTCTTGTACTGAAATATGATTTAAAGGGCCAGAGGGTAAAGGTGGCGGTGAAGAAGCCCCGTGGAGGCATACTCAAGCATTATAAATGATCATGGGGAGGCAATTAGCCTTTTTGGCTAAAAAGTCTGTTACAGTGTTTGTGTGAAGTACTTTTTCCCCCAATAGTAGCTTTGCTGTACTTCAGTTTCTTACAGTGTGAAGTAAGTAATTGTAACTTATTACAAGTAGCCTTAGCAGGAATCTGATTTTAGGAACACCTGTTTTATGAGCCAGTCTAAAGGGAAATATAAAAGGATCTTGCTTTTCCTTTCCTTGATTCATTTAAGATTGACCATGACAGAAAGAAATGTGTAACAGTGACAAGACACATAATAATATAAGTATAAGTATATATACTCTTTTGATCCCGTGAGGGAAATTTGGTCTCTGCATTTATCCCAATCCATGAATTAGTAAAAAACACTCAGCACACAGTGAACACACAGTGAGGTGCAGCACACACTAATCCCAGCGCAGTGAGCTGTCTGCTACAACAGCGGCACTCGGGGAGCAGTGAGGGGTTAGGTGCCTTGCTTCAGCCGTTCCTACTGGTTGAGGTTCAAACCGGCAACCCTTCAGTTACAAGTCCGAAGCGCTAACCAGTAGGCGACGGCTGCCCCCGTTAGTTATGTTAATGTTAGTTATATTACTAGCATTGGCTAATAATAATGCACAAGAATGTTATGTCTTAGGCCTAACATTACCTCTTACCTTTGCATATGTGGATGCTGTTTGAATCAACAGTTTGAAGGCTCATCTGCTTTGTATACTGATGTATGGCTCAGTGAATGAACTCACTTGATGATCACAAATCTGACTAAATCTTGAAGTGAACAAATGAAAAATAGCTATAATGTAAGACCACCGTTCGATCTGAGTACCTGAAGTGAGCTGGCATGGCTACCTATAGGTTTTATCAACAAGCAGTAACAAGCACAATTAATAACATTAATGGTTAAGCTATCAGCTAGTTTGACAGCTTGACTGCATAAAGGAATACATCTTAGGGTAGTCTCTATATCTTTCAGTCATATATTATTTTCTTACTATGTATACATTTCAGCTGCATGCTTGGATCTTTTAGTTCAGCGTTATGAAGGGAGATGGTGTGCCATAATGCCTAATGCACTCGCCTAGGCCTGTGGTGGAGGTGCTCTAAGCGATGTTATGTGGTTTCTAAGCTGAAACACTTTTTGTCACATACTGCAAACATCCCCTCACCATCCTCTAGCTGCCTGTGCCCTGAATACACTGTAAAAAAACGTGGTCTCTGTGTACAGCCCAGGCTCCAAAAAACGGCAACAAAAACAACTTGGTCCAGCCTGGACCATAAAAACATAACAAACTGTTCCAGCCAATCAGACAAGATGCAAATTTAGGAGAGTTTCAATAGAGATTGCTAAGACACGTGACCAAGATTATGGGTACATTTGGCCGTTTACATTGCTTACATGGGCATGGATTGCCGCGGATCCCCAAAATGCTTTGCGTTCACCAATGGAAAAATGCCATGATGACGACACATTCTCAATCTCTATTGCACAGGAGGGAGGGGGAGGGAGTAGCGAGCTAGCTCTCTGTTTTGTTTGAATGTCAACAGAAGTGACATTACCCAACATCGCTTAGAGCACCTTTGAATCAGTTAGCTAGCTAGCAGACACAAAGTCAAACTCACAGAGGGCCCCTTTAAAAATGGATTAATGGATATTAATTAATGGACAAGATAATATTAAAAAATGGTATGGTGCACATTTTATTTACTTTGTAAAGTGTATAATTTTACCAAACGGGCACTGTGGCATGGCACATAGAAAATTGGAGGATAATGTTTCTTTATTAAGTAATAGCATTTTAAGCCATATATTGCAATAGAAAAGTAATGAACAACTGTCTACTCCAGAGTACAGCATGTAAAGCTCAACCTTCTCAGGCAATTTAAGAGGCAAAAAGCCCCTCACATTCCTGTGTGCTAATTGTGCAGTATATGTAATGACAGAGGCCTGCCTGCCCGTGATGGCGGTCCGAGTCCATGCTGCCGGGAGAGTGGCTGCTGCTCACGCATCAGTGGAAGAAAAGAGCACAAAAGTGAATTTATTTGAAAAGATGCATGACAGAATGGCGGACTAACGTTTTCTGCACCCATGAACTGGAATACCTTCTTGTCTGGTATCAAAACAGTTTCCGTCAGCACCCGCCGCTGGCCTGGGGAGTTCAGACTGCAGACAGAAGAGCGATTCATTAAGGGGGTGAATCTCTCAAGGGGGACGGGCGCCCACTCTGTAGAGGCATCCTGTCACCAAACCTGCCGCCCAGAAAGAAAGTGCCAGGTGAGGATGAAGAACAGCTACAGATAGACCAAATCCTCTTGGGGCAAATAGTGTGCTTGTGTATGTGTGCATGTGTGTGTTGAGGGGTTGTTGGGGCTAATGTTTAGAGTGAAGATTATGAAGGGGATCAGGGACAAGCGTGTTGAATTTCATACTGCCCCGGCCGTGTGAAACATACCCCTGTGCCCACCAGCTTTTATTGGTCCATGCGGCGCTTTGATGCCGGCGTGGCGGCATTTGTAAACAGAGTTGTGTGCCCCCCCGCTTGCATCACGCAGGGGCCGTGCTTGTCTTGGCGCTCTGCACCATGGGGGAAGAGTTTACATAATCTGTACTTTCCTGTTCCGAAATATCCTCCTTGCCGAGCATCCTGGGTTTTAGCCTGTCTGCACGGCCCCCTGTCCTGGGCGGCGTGGCTGATCCAGGGAAAATAGCTTGCAGTGCTTCAGCAGGGCCCTGGCCAATTAGCGGAGTGCTAGAGTATTTTGGTGTGGCTTTGTGCAGTGGGCACGGTGCTTTCGACTTAGGTCAGAATCCTCCCGTAAATCTTTGGCTATTCGTCAGGACCTACAGCAACGACCACCTTTCGTTACCATTCTATCACAGAGAGAGAATATTCACCAAGCAAAATGACCTAGATTGTTTTGTATTTGCTCACTGACACAAACAGCTGTGCGCTCAAATATAACCCTGGTTGTCCATTAGTGGCTTGGGAAACATTGATTTGGTTTTCTTGTGTAGTAACATGATTAATAGTGACTTTGTGCTATGCCGAATGTTAGCAGCACCTTGGATCAAGAAAGACCCCTCTTTCATGATCTTTGCACATATATACATCAGCACGCATGCATGAATGAGGTACCTCATTTTATGACGGTGTCTCATCAAGTCTGGGGTGGTGGTCACACACTCCCTGTGCAAGCTGATAAATGACACAGCTGGCTTGGACTAGATGTGTGTGTTCTCTCTCTCTCTCCTGCTCTCTCTGCCTCTTTCTCCCTCTCTCTGTATGTGTTTGTAAGTGTATGTGTGTGTGAGAAAGAGAGAGTGTGTGTGTGTGTGTGTGTGAGAGTATGCCTGTAGGGTGGGGGGTTTACGCTGGCTAAATGTAGTCATTACTAAGTGCAGGAGGAATCTAGTTGGAGGTCATGAGCTGGATGCCAGACATCAGGCCAGTGATCACACTTACTCCTCTCTAATTGGAGGGACGTGATGAGTCAAAGGGGGTTTGGGAGTGTGTGGGGTTATGTGCGTGCCCACTGGGTTGTGTGTGAGCATATTTGAGACTGGTGTGTGTGTGTGTGTGTGTGCTTGTGGTTGCAAGTGCATGTGTCTGTTTGTCTGTGTGTGTGTGTGTGGCCACAGAACAAACCCATGTCCACTTCTGCAGCTGGACCCAACTCTCTCTCCCATGCTCTAGTTTAAAAAGGACAGACATCTGACTAAGCATCAAAAAAGAATCCCGCTGCAGAATGCCCAGTCTGGTTTAAGGGTGATCACCTTTAGCCTAAACTAACGTCATCCCATCCATCCTTATCAGATTGGCCGACGTCTCGTCCTCATCCCCACTGATCTGGGGCCTGTGCGGAGCTCCAACGCAGCCTCAGCCCCAGGCTCCAGGCCAGCCCGTGATGGCTGCTCCGGGAACAGTGAGAACATCAGTGGGGCCGGGGCTCCTGTCAGCTCCACTCGAGCTAAACCCCGCTCCACATGACGGCCTGATGGCTTCTGGAGCGGAATCAGATATGTAACCTTTTTTATAGCGTGCTAGCGAGATATGTCAACAAGGCTTTTATGACTTTGAGAGGTATTAAACGGTTCCAGTCGCGACTCCCTGGTTATAGAGAGACTGAGTCCGGAGCCAGGGAACATTAATAGAGATAACTTGCCCGCCCCTTCAATGTGTAGCTTCACTACGGCCGACATGGAGCTGATTGAATACATGTGGGAATCGATCAGACCCATGTCAGACATGCCCTGAACTCACAGGATCTTAATGAAAACATATCTGAGGAAGTACATACCCTATCGAAGCTAAGTAAAGTTGAAACATACCACATATTTTAACTGTCTTATGTTATTTGCCTCAGTATTTGACCATAGGGGACATATTTTTATAAGCTGTCGTTCAGTAACTCAG
The DNA here is from genome assembly GCF_017589495.1 of Alosa alosa. Taxonomy (NCBI): domain Eukaryota; kingdom Metazoa; phylum Chordata; class Actinopteri; order Clupeiformes; family Clupeidae; genus Alosa; species Alosa alosa. Next base: position 45,086,487 of record NC_063189.1, on the reverse strand, counting down.
ACAAAGAAACATATGGTAAACCAATTGTGCTATAAGAACCAATTGTGCTATAAGAAACCAAATTGTCATTCTGTAATCACTTCATTTGGTGAATACACTAATTATGTAAATCCAATTACTATAATCATACAACTGTGAAAACTAACACCACCAAGGGTCAAAGTGATAGCAGGCCAGAGCTAAGGGACAAATGGCTTTGGGGATTAGCATGCTCTCATTAGCATAGCACACAAATGGATATCGTTACTAAGCGAAAAAGCACTTATAGATGTTGTGCTCTATGTGTGGAGAATAAAGCAAGCCTTACATGAGGCTGCACTCCCCCAACCCACCCCCCAGTCCCCAGAAGAGACACCAGAGCTACAGGCTACAAAACCAGCTTGTTTGAACATTGGCTTGTGTGGGTGTATTCCGAGCTTATCCCCTGTGAGTACGATTGCAAGGGTGTACTCTGTGAACGTGTTCACTCTTCCTCTTGTGACAGGGCGTGTGTGTGTGTGTGTGTGTGTGTGTGTGTGTGTGTGTGTTTCCGTTTGTTTGTGGGGGTGGATCCTCTGTATACCCCTTTTATGTGCTTGTGAGAATGAAAAACCCAACGAATCCCACTGTGTTTGTGTGATAATGTGGGTGTGTAATAGTGGATAACTGTGCATGTGTTCACATCGCATCTATGTGTGTAGGTGTGTGTTTTCAATATGTCTGGGGCATGTATTTACAAATGCGTATGTGTGTGTGTGTGTGAGAGAGAGTGAGAGAGAGAGAGAGCGAGAGAGATGTGCCTGGTGCGTGGTTGCGGAGGTTATTTACAGTTTACTCGCAGTAGCTCCAGTACAGGCAGGATTACTCTCCCAGCTCTCTGCCAGCACAGCCTGTGGGGAACCTCTCTGTGATTTCCTGCACCAAAGATGTCGGAAATGCCTCAACGGCTGAGACTAATAAATAAATACAATCATTATGTGTGCAGGAATCAGGGCCTTTTTTTGGAGCAGACCTGCCGTCTTACTGGCCTAACCTTTGCACCCCTTGTTGTCGTCATCGTTATCCTGCTGGGAAATATATAAAGCAGAGAACAGTGCATTCCTCACTTTGAGTATGAACACAGGGTTTTCTGAAAACGCTCATGTAATATATCAGTACGTGCTTCAGTATTTATAGTACATGACTTCACTGTATGTTCCCTTTGAGAGAGGTTGTTATGTATGGGGACTGCTCATAAATCTGTCATAAATAGTACTCTAAAATCACTCAGTAGTCGGACTATGTCTCCAGGACACGGGCATGCTTGTAAGCAGTGGGGCCATCTCATCATTCCGGTTTTTAAGTTCTGTTTTTGTTTTTTTTGTTTGTCTTTAGAAATCAGATAAGACAGTTAAGAGTGACCGGAAGTGAATGGCAAAGAGAGATTGGGGTGGGATTGGGAAATGGCCAGGGGCTGGATTAGAACCTAGGTCCCTGTTGGCAATTGGATCCGAATATGATATGGACTCTGCAGCCACTTTCTCCACAGCTCCTCCCACACCATTATTCTCAATCTGTATCACAAGACCCAGACTAGAGAGGTTAGCTACACTGTAGCCCGAGACCACATACTGTACGTTGTCTCTGTACAGACCTGGGCCTGTTGTGTGGTTTTACACCTTACCTCCCTTCCTGTGTCCCCCCGTGACACATTCACCCTGGGGCCTCAGCACGTGTGCTGCACCCATCCCCCTACTTTTCTCCTCCCTTTTCTTCTCTCCCTCCATCTCTCGTTCTTCCTTCTCTCCATCTCTCGCTTCCTCTGCTCACCTCGTGGCCATGGCAGGAGGCAAGGACTGGAGAGGGAAAGAGGGACTCAGACTGGTGGGGCGTGTGTGTGTGTGTGGGGGGGGGGGCAGTTGCTTTCAAGACATCCACATGACCTTGGAATTAGTGGAGCTCCTGGGAAGGAGCGTGCTGGGTGGGACAACATTGGCAGCTGCCGGAATTTTCCCCCCTCTCCCGTGTGTAAGATTGATGTGAGCGTTGGGGCTTTCGTTTGGGGGTGTGTGGGTGTGTGTGTGTGAGGGATGGGTGTGTGTGTGAGGGGTGGGTGGGTGGGTGGGGATGTTCAGCAGGGTTAGCACCGGGTAGGGGAGGAGTGCTCCACACTGTGACCACTGTGCTTAACCCCCCCACACACACACACAGACCAGAGCCACCCTGTGTGACGTCCCAGAGAGAGGGTCATTTGGAAACATGGAGTTCATGGAAAATCACTGTGTGTGTGCATGCGTGTGTGTGTGTGTTTGCGAGTGTTTACTGTATGCATAGATGTGTGTATGTCAGTGAGTGCCAAGAGACTCTTTATTTGCCCACGTGCAGCCCTCTCAACTAGGACCCAACTCTGCCCCCATACAAGCAAAAGAGTAGTCAGAGTGGGATTCAGCCTCACCCACCATCCACCCAGCCTCACCCACCATCCACCCACCATCCACCCAGCCTCACCCACCATCCACCCACCATCCACCCAGCCTCACCCACCATCCACCCAGCCTCACCCACCATCCACCCACCATCCACTCAGTCTCACCCACCATCCACCCAGCCTCACCCACCATCCACCCACCATCCACTCAGTCTCACCCACCATCCACCCAGCCTCACCCACCATCCACCCACCATCCACCCAGCCTCACCCACCATCCACCCACCATCCACTCAGCCTCACCCACCATCCACCCAGCCTCACCCACCATCCACCCACCATCCACCCAGCCTCACCCACCATCCACCCACCATCCACTCAGTCTCACCCACCATCCAACACCAAACACACACACACACACACACACACACACACACAAGCACACACAAGGCGGCCTCTCCCCGGGCAGAGTTGCGGTAGGTCTCAGGCCACCGCCGGGTGCCCTGAGCGGTGATCCTGCAGTGATATGTGAATGGACTGGGGAGGGAGGGAGAGTAATGGTGTTAGCCGCTGTTCGGCACCTGATGGGATGCTCATTAACGCTGAGCGAGGCTCCAGTTTGACAGACGGGGAGAGAAAGAGAGAGCGAGAGAGACAGGGACTCTGCGTCAAGGTTTAGCCATGGGTCACCTGACACCACCAGTAACTACTCTTCCGTGGCCATTTCCACTGCATGCCCCCTCCCCTGTCTCTCTCTCTCTTTCACACACACACATTCACACACACAGACACATTCTCACCCGTGTGACCCTCCCGATGACGATTCCAGACTGCTCAGCTGCTGGGGCCATTAGGGCCCTGTCCCATCGGTGGGACCCCCTCCTCCTGCCCCCAGACCCAGCTGGATCCATCAGGAGCCCAGGGGCCCCGCACTGTGTCTGATGCATTTTCACCAGTGGTGCCGCCACTGCCCCCTCTCCCCACAACACTGACCTGTTTGTACTGTATGTGTATATGGTGTGTGTGTGTTTGTTTCTATGTGTTCTAAGTCTTTCTCTCTCTCTCTTATTTTCTATATGTGTGTGCGTGTGTGTGTACATGTCTGTGTGTGTGTGTGTGTGTGTGTGTGTTTGTGTGTGTGTGTGTGTGTGTGTGTGCGTGTGCGTGCACATGTGAAAATGAGAATCTACGTGGGGGTCCTGACCCCTGCTTGTCACCGTCCTTCGGCACGATGTGGGTCCATGAGTGACATCATCCTGTAAATAACGGGGGAAGAAATAACCGAGTGGCCTATGGCTGCTATAAACCATCCAGTGGAGGAGAGGAATAGCCTGACATAGACCAAATTGGCTGTCATCAACTGGCAGGCTACCGTGTGTGTGTGTGTGTATTTGGTCTGTGCGTGCCACATGGACATACATTCACGCTGCAGTGTTTTCGGAAGGCTGGATGGATGGAGAGCTCGGTCGGTGATGAACATGCGTGTGGCTTTCTCACATCGGATGTGTATTTATACTGGCAGCGCGAGGCAATTCGCGGCCCCTAATCCTGTGATTTTTCACGTATAAACAAAATCTGAGATTATGTGAAAACACTTTAGGATTATGTAAAAGCGCAATTAGTCAGCCAAAGCCCTGGCTCTGCTGCGTACACACACACAGCTCACCGTGCTTACGCTCAACAAGCCCCTTCATCTGGTATTAATTGAGAATCTTATTAAAAGTGCATTTTCTCCTGTGGAAGTTTGTTCCCCTTTCCCGTGACAGGTGTTGAAAAACTCGGGGCTACCGGACAATCACTTTGGGGAGGCCTCTTTTTCGCGGTCGATGGATCCCGTTCCCCCCGACTTTCTCTGCTTTCTACACTATTTGGATCTTGCGTGACCTTATGACGTGGTGTGGAGCCGGGGTGGGTTAGCTGGGTGGGTGGAGGGGTTAGTGGGGATGGGCGGGGGCCGCCGGATTAATCAGCTCTCAGTGACTGCCCCGTTCCCGGCCTCTCATCTCGCGGGTGTCTGCTGAGGTGCCCGGCCGGACCAAATCCTCTGCTCATTTCTTGATATGAACTCATTTCCTTGCGGCAGTCCCGGGTTCAGGGCAGTGTAACCTGAGCACAGCTCGGACGGGGGAGCTTGGAGGGGGGATGAAAGTGTCCCAAAGCTAGGGAATTATCCCCCCGGGTCAACCGCATTATCCACCACTATTTATAGTTAAAGTTTAATTTTTGTTTTGTGGAAAAAAAGCAAGAAACAGATTAGATGGGTCACTGAGGGAGATTTGCAGTTAATTAAATCAATGGGTAGATTGACAAAAAACTAAAGAAGGTATAGTAAAATCCCACCAAAAGGTATTGGTGATCGTATTCAAGTCTTGTATGTTCTGTGCCTGTAGAACTGGGAAGCAACATTATTACTTAATATATTGTAGATATATTGTAGAATGTATTAATTAAGATCCACCAATAAATATTTTTTATATGAGATAAAGTTAAGCAAACCCACATTTTGAAGCATTGGCCTTTTATTGTGCCTGAAGGTGGTCTTCAGTGTGTGGGTGTTTGTGTGTGTCCAAACACTATTCCACGTTATGGCTGCAGTGGCCAGTCTGTCTCGTTCTTTCACTAACATATTCATGCTTCTTTAGACCATCAAATCCCAGTCGTCCCCCACAGGCCACAGGAAAGAGGCAGGACAAGGGAGAGCCTGAGCGGGAGAGAGTGTGAGAGAGAGAGAGAGAACGAGGGAGGAAAAGACAGAGCGAGAGAGAGGGAGCGTTGGAGGGGGCCGTGTCTGTGGGCTGCACGTCCATCCTTGGGCTCCAGTGTTCCCCGACAGACTCTCTGTCACCAGGGAGATTGAGGGTGTGTGGGTGGCACTGGTAAGATGGCCGCCGGGGCCGGAAGTGCAGATGTCAGGGCTGGCTCCCACTGTGGACACGCAGGACGCAGAGCGGCGCAGAGTGGACCCCCACCACCCTCCCCTCCCTCGGACCCCCAGGAGGGGCCCAGAGTACTCCACCAACCCCAGGAGTGCTTACAGGCCAACTCTTTGTTTTTTTGGACAGACGTGTACATACACACAGAGAGACACACAGACACACTCTCTTACACACAACCGTTTTATTGCATGTTTGAGACCCACAGTCTTACAGACCCAAATGTTTCAGTTAAGATAAATGTCAACTTGTCTTTTTCTCACACACCCAAACATTAACCCCACTCAGTAACAAGCACACACACACACACACACACACACACACACACACACACACACACACACACACACACACACTCTCACATTGATTACAAACTATTCCCCACCCTCAAATCAGCCCAGACCTGTATGAAATATTGTCTCATTCACACAGACAAGCTTGCTCAGACAGGACCTTTGGCTGGCTATGATGCCTTTTATTTGTAGATCTGCATATGCAGTCCAAGCAATACAGTTCATATGAGACTACATACAGTATGATTAAGTACATAAATCCACTTGCCAGCCGCTTGGAATTTATATGGTGCACTGCAACATTAATTCTTAAAAAGAAGACCTTTAAATGCCTCATACTGTTCACATTTATAAATACTCTTGGTCACACTAAACTTGGGCAGTCCGCCCACAGATACAGATGCTCAGATTATCAACAAACTGTCAGTTGACTCTCTGTTAGCTACAATTTATGATTAATGGAGAATTCCGGCAATTTTTCACATAGATATCATGTTTCTCGATGTCTATGTTGGTACGAAACCCCTCCCCCCCAAAAAAACAATTGGTTCTACCTAGCTCGAGTTGCTGCTGCCAACTTCTAAGTGATTTTTAGTCAGCAATTGGGGAAGGGTGCACATGGATTGCTGAGCTGTAGAGTGAAATAAAAGGCCAAACAAGGAGATCTCCTTCCTTTAAGCTGAATATTAACCAGACAGATTCAGTCAGGACCTGCTGAATTCCCCCTGCATGTCAGAGTTAATGCGGTGTTGAGATTACTCCTCTGCAGGCCTCCTGCTATTTCAACTCCACTGGCAGCTCTTCTGAAGTTCCATCATTTTCAATAGTCCACAGGAGTTTCACCGCAACACAGTTGCGCAACATGCGGAGGTCTGGCAAAACCTACCCACACATGCTGACTCACACACACACACACACACACACACACACACACACACACACACACTCTTTCTCTGACTCATGGATGTGCGCACATTCACTCATTCACTTTCACTCAATCTGTGTCTTCCTCATACATAGATGTACACACACACACACACACACAAATGCACACAAGGCCCAACCCAACCCACACTCATCCGGACCAACTCTAAATTGAATTAAAACTATATTTCACAATATATTTAGCAAGAGCATTAACAGATGCATCATTGTCTTTATATGCTCAGTATTACAGTTTGCCTGAAACATGATGACTGGGGATATAGAAGCTGTGCTCCTGAAAGTGGGCTAGGGGTAACATTCTTAGACCCTACAAACTAATAATTGAACACAATGCTACTGCATTCAAAAGTGATCATGTTTTGTCTATGCTATTAGTCTATGGTCTCTTGTATCAGTATTGTACCTTGTGATCTTGCCACAAAGTAGGACTTCATGGTTTCTAATAGTGAAAGGCTCTGTGAGAAAATGATGGCACAACAATATGATTGCCTAATTCCACAGTAAAATTCCATCAGACCTCAAATATAAAAGGCCACGTATGAGCTCCCTTTCCACTACATTCGCTATATGAATGTTATAAGTAATCCATAATAAATAGGATTTTTCTGTCCTTTCTTGTCTAATTCTCTTCTATTCTCTTTACTTGCATATTATTAAGAAATATAACATGAAAATATTTTGTAAGTTATTATATCGTCAGCGGTTGCAGTAAAACAGGCAAGTGTCCAGCTGATATATCCCAGTGTCAGCTCCACACAGCGAACCTTGCAGATAGACCAGGCCACTCTGTCTGCCTTGTTTATGAGCTGAGGCAGGGAGATGGAGGAAACGATGGCCATTCTCTAATAATAAACACGGGCTGCAATATCTAAATGCGTTTGAACTCCCACACTGCATGGCGGGGCAGAGGAAGCCAGACAGAGGCTGGCCTCCTGTGTGTGTGCGTAGCGGACCCCTGGTCGCGCTCGCCGGAAGTCCCACATCTGTTGGTGGTGCCGACACAACCGTGTTTATGTGATGCACACCGACTGACACATTTGTGACAGCTACTGACACTGTATTTCTCGCGACCACAAGCTCTTTTACTGCTTTACTGCTACTCTTTTTTAACACCTAAGATTTGGATGTTTCTAGAACTCTCGATCCATTTTCTAACACAAACTACCCATCACTACTTAGTCCAGCCTAAGTCCAGCTTGCCGTTTGCCCACTTAAGTGTGGCTCAGACTATTACAGCAAGTGCATAAGTACAATGAGAGTGGCTGCTCCCACCCTTCCTACTGGGCTGCGTTTCCTCTGGAAGCAGGCACATTAACCCAGGCAGCTGAGGGCCCTGAAGACGGAGAGGGCCTGGGGTAGCTGGAGGTCGTTGGGTTGCAGGATGTCTGCCCTGGAGTTCCGGAGATGCCGAGTGCTCCCAAAGTGGTGTCCCCCCAAGGAGTGGCAAGGAAGTGCTCCCTGAGAGGAGAGAAAGGGGAAGTAACAGCATTCTGTGTGTTTGTGTGCGTGTGTGTGTGTGCACGCGTGTGTGTGTGTGCACGTGTATGTGCGAAAGAGAGAGAGGGAGCATGTGTGTGCGTGTGTGAGAAAGCGAGCAAGAGAGAGAGGGTATGTGTGTGTGTGTGTGTGTGTGTGTTTGTCACGTGTCGGTCTATGAGTGAGCCGGGCCATCAGAGCGCCCATGTGTTCAGGCCTGTGTTTGGGTGTTTATCTGGTTGATTAAGCGTGAAAGTGAGTGAGTGAGTATGAATATGTATAAGCGATCACTTTCATTTTGCATTTGTACGCTAACTGAGCTACATATGAATGTAACAATGTCAGTTTGAATGTGTATTTGAACTGAGCGGATATATTAAGAATGTGTGTTTGAAACACAGACAGACAGATTGCATTGTGTGTGTGTGTGTGAGTCAGAGAGAGAGAGAGAGAGAGAGAGAGAGAGGGATAGAGGAAGACAAAATATTTTATGCTTATGTGAGAGAATGGGTGAAAGTTGAAATTGTGTGTGTGTGTGTGTGCGTGTGTGTGTGTGTGTGTGTGTACTCCGCCAGGGTGGATAGCAGGCCTGGGCCAGACATCCCCAGGCTCTTGACCCACCAATTCTGAGGCATTTCCTCTGCACAGTTCACTCTGTCCAACCAGACAGGGAGCGGGAGAGCAGGAACTCCAGTGAACACCCACATACTATGCTCAACATCACATTTACTATTTGATTCATTACACCACCTCATACACATTCATCCACTTGGCAAGACACCTGTCAAGGATAACGAGAGAAAAAGAGAGAGAGAAAGAGAGAGAGAAAAAAAATAGTGTGGGAATGCTGTAGATTTGGTAGGTAATAGTAAATATGTCTTCCTTTCAAGCAATACACTTCTTGATACGCCTTGATATTCACACTCAGTAAGCTATTATAAAAACAATACTTGATATTTAAAGCCAATTTGTAATCTAATTATGAACATAATACACTGGGTATACATAAATATACATACACACACACAGAGAGACACACACAGACTTAAGTAAAAGTGCAGCATAACCCTTGGCAGGCCTGCTCTGCCGTCCCTGGTGCTCTTAGTTGAGGCTGTACCCACTCCCAGGCCTGTCCCGGCCCCTCTCAGCATAATGGATGGTTATTGGCTGCTAAATGAAGAACAGGTGACGTGGCGAATGAGAAGATAGATGATCCTCTGTTGTGGCGTGATAATGGGGAGGGCTGGTAATTGCTCCACCGCCGCTGCCAGCTCCCCTCCACTGCTCTCTGGGCCTGGACCCCTGCACGTGTAATGCTAGCCCATCAGATGTGCACAAAGGGGCTCTGTGTGTGTGTACAAGTGTGTGTATTTGTGTGTGTGTGTGTTTGCTTGTGTGTGTGTGTGTGTGTGTGTGTGTGTGTGTGTGTGTGTGTGTGTGTGTGTGTGTGTGCGTGTGTTTGTGTGTGTGTGTGTGTGTGTCAGAGGTGTTCTGGACCCCCTCTCTCTCACCCAGCTGCGTGGCTGCCGTGCTCCATTTGCTGGCTGATGGACTGAGTGGGCAGAGGCAAGAGTTCACGAGTGCACACACACCTTTCCTGTTGCAGTGGCGGGGGGCCCACCTCGGCCCCTCTGACCCCGCGCACCGGGGGCCAGCACGCCAAAGCCCTCCACCCGCCTCTACACCACCCAACCCCTCCCTCCCTCCGCCCTCCCATCCCACGTACACACAGTCACACACGGCCTCCACTCACCCCAACCACCCCCACCAGCCTCCACCTCCATGCCTCCCGCTCTGCTCCTTGCCCAGCAATTTGTCTGTTCATTTAGAATAGGACCACGCCCCCGTTTTCATTCTGTCCAGGCCCGTAACGCACTGTCCAGGCCCCCCACACCCACACCCCACTCTACAGGAGGTGAAGGGTCGATATGAAGAGAGCGCAGGCCACACAAGCCATTTTATTAGCTCGGAGTGTCTGTATGTGTGTGTTTGTGTGTTGTGTGTCTGTTTCTTTATGTGTGTGTGTGTGTGTGTGTGTGTGTGTGTGTGTGTGTGTGTGTGTGTGTGTGTGTGTGTGTGTGTGTGTGTGTGTGTGTGTGTGTGTGTGTGTGTGTGTGTGTGTGTGTGTGTGTGTGCGTATGTGTTGGATGTAGTGAAGGGAGTGGAGAGAGAGTAAGGAGAGTGTGTTAAAATGTTAATGTATGTTAGATATAAGGGGTAATGTATGCATTACTGAGGGTCCATATTTGTACGCAGATATACATTTTATTTACTGTATTGGATATTATATTCTGTACATGTACGTATGTATGTATGTGTATGTATGTATGTATGTATGTATGTATGTATGTATGTATGTATGTATGTATGTATATGTATGCATGCATGTGTATTTGTTTGTAGGTATATATGTATTTATGAAATACACAGAAGGAGTGTGTTTACATCACTGAGTAGATGGGGAATATCTACAGGCAAAATGTACTACTGTGTACTCCAAGTTAAACATTTCCTAGGCCATGCTATGTCATTTACAGTAGTAAAATTGCAAGGCTAATCAAGAGGATCATTTCACTTTACTGAGTTCCATAATGGATTTTTCATATTGTTTATATTTCAGCTCCATCATAGTAGGAATTCCATATGTATGTATTTATTTTAACCAGTGTGAGTGAGTTTAGCTGACCTCCTCTTTCTCTAAAACCATTTCTGTAAGAGAATCTGTCTCTTATATGCACCACACACACACGCGCGTTCATGCGCGCACACACGCGCACACACATACACACAAATACACACACACACACACACACACACACACACACACACACACACACACACACACACACACACACACACACACACACACACCCCCCACCCAAAGGAATTCATTTTCTAATTTTCCTTGACTGAGCAAACAATACACGTGCCTTAACAATGTTGACATCTCGAATGCCTTCAAGCACAGTGGTAATGGGCTTACGATTGGAGGCCAGTCGAATGAACCAATATGGAATGCAGGAGCACTTTTCATTGGCCATATGAATCTCTGTCTTTTAAGGTTTCATGCAGTCGGACGTGTTCGTTTCCATAAAGTCTGAATCAGGCAACATTTAGTCCAGTAGATGAGATTAAATGACATGAGATAACATCAGCTTGTCATACTGCATTTAAATGCCTTCTGTTGAGACAAATTATCTTAATCATCCTACTACCATTTGGCTTCAGGATATTTATTTCTTGCTACGCAGAAAGATTGCCAGAGTAGGCCTACCTTCAAAGGATTGTCTACATGAGGCAAATGCTACACTGCTCATTTGAATCCATTTAGATGGGGTGATAGCATTAAGTCGCGACTTGTGAGCAACAGACAAGTATGTCATTGCATGGAAATATCTTGTCAAGTAAAAAATGGTGGAGTTGGTTCTCGACACCCAAGTTAGTTGTCCATTATAACATACTGAAAATGCATCTTTACAATGGAAACACCTTGGGAACCATGATATATGTTGTGGCATGTCAGTATTTTTCCCCTGAGTGAAGCCCAGTCTCTCCTTCCCACGACGGCTCTTCACTTGACAGCACACATTAACTACAATGTCTTCCATCAACACCTCCACCTGTTAGCAGGGCTAATTGTTAGCCAGGTTAACGACGCGGGCCACAGCTTCCCTTTCTTTTCTCTTTCTCTCTCTCTCTCTCTCTCTCTCTCGGTCCAAAAGATTTATGGACGAGTCCTTTCTCACCCTCACACCTGTCGCGCTCAGCTCGACATGCAGCAGGAAGCTCCAGCTGTAATCATTCATGGGACACCTCAGTGAGGCCTGCGTTAGCAGGTTTAGCGCCACTGTGTGCCCTCATCCCCATCCATTTGCCTGAGTTCTATGGGGTGGCCCTGGAGCCCTGACCACTTCATAGACAATATGATTTTCTTTCTCCTCGGACGTCAGTCATTACAGCCAGAAAGAAACAAGGAAGCGGTGGGCGGTGCGCTGCAGTCAAGCTAAATGTCCATAATTGCCGGTCACACCGAGACATTGTTTACTTTAATAACACTGATTTTATGTGCATTCACTTCATCTTCTTTTTTTTTAATCATAATTTTAATGTTTATTGGCCTGTAAATCTGTTTTGAGGTACTGAGTCAGCACAAGCTCTGTATCTGTTGCTTTCTCCTTTCGTTGCGTTTGTTTTTTATCTGATTTAAGCGACGGCAACAGCCAGATCAGAACGCCCAGGGCTTGCGTCAGACCTCACTACAGTAACAGTCCAAACTACAGTCACAGATTATTCTAAACGCTTGATAAGAGGGCAGTGATTGATGGGCCGTACCTTCCTCAGTGGGCTTCCTTTGTTCATTGTGCTTTTGACGCAGCCACTGACAAGTGTGCCCCAGAGTCTTACGTTAGTGCCTATGCGTATGCAAAAGGTACTCAGATCTGTCTGATATAATAGGCCACTGACCTAACATGGCAGTTTTTTTTCTTTTTTGATATATCAATGTGTGTAGAGATAGTGTTTTTGTGGGATGATAGCTCGGGCAGCTCTGTTATCAACTTTATATTAAACATCTACTGTGTGACATTGTATGCTCCAGTATTTCACAATAATGCACCATGGTTCCATTTGTAACTGTGAATGATCTACCTTTTACTAGAGCTTTGACTTGTCCAATGATTAAGACTGCAGGTATACAGAGAGTGTATAAATGGATGACAATTAGTCACTGGGTAAATGACATAGTGGGTTAAAAAGCATGTTTTGTTCTCTGACACAGTACACCTAGCAGTAGGTTTTGTGCAGCCAAAACAGGAAACCCTGGCTGACTGTTTTCACTTTTTGGAGGGGCACAAAAGCACACATTAGTGTGTTTAGAGTGCATGTGGAGTACATTGTGTGTATGTGTGTTTGAGTCTGTGTATGTTTCTGTCTGTCTGACTGTCTGTGAGGGTGTGCTTGGCAATGTTTGATACGCTATATTAGTCAGCACACATTTCACTTTTTTGGAGGGGCACAGAAGCACACATTTGTGTGTTTAGAGCAGTGGTTCCCCCTGGCTCATGGCACCCCTAAACATATCTCTCTCCATCCACGGCACCCCTATTTTTTTACTTTTTCATTATAAGCATTACTATGAGAAGGTGAGGTTTATATAATTTTTGTTTTATTCAAACTTTCTTTAATTCAACTCATTTAATAGAACTTTTGAAAAAATAGTGAACAGAATATATACAGACATTTCAGGAATAGGCCTTCAACTAAAGTGCATAAAACGTCTGTCCCTCTATCACAACTGTATTTTGAAATTTATATTATGGCTAATTTCTTTTTTTTTTAATGTCATTAAATTATCAAGCCTTGGACCATTCTGTGGCACCCTTGAGCATGCGTCACGGCACCCCAGTGTGTGTGTGTGTGTGTGTGTGTTTGAGTCTGTGTGTGTTTCTGCCTGTCTGACTGTCTGTGAGGGTGTGCTTGGCAATGTTTCATACGCTATATTAGTCAGATTAGTGAGTGACTTATGCCTGGTTTTGTGACAGTCGGGGCTGTCCAGAGGTCCACAGACGTCACTGCTCCATGGTTCCTGGGTGACTCCATCAGCAGTCCACATTCAAAAAGAAGAGAAAAAAGAAAGAAAAGAGGGAAAAAATCCTTCCCTCAATCATTCCCATGGACCGTCTGTACTCTGGGCACAAGTGAGTGAGCCCAAGCCGTGTCTCCAGTTTCCCAGGCCCCACCTAATGACACATTCTCAGGCCAGATGCCGCAGACATACAGAGCTGTGATTTTTAGCAGGACCCCTTCTAATGTCGGGGGGACTGGCGGGGGTGGCACGCTATTTTTAGCCGGCGCTGAAAGTTTAAATGCCTCTCCGTCACCCCTCCTCCGCCTCCTCCATCATTCTTGTGTAGTGACCGAAAAAGCGGGAATCTGCAGCGTTTCTTGGCCGCAGACTACAGGCGGACTCAGGCCAGACGCTGAAGGACTCGGAGGGCCGTCTGCGGGGCATGGCCGCCGTTCAGAACAAGATGGCCGCTCCCGCTCTCGACCCGGAGAGAGAGTGAGAGAGAGTGAGAGGGAGAGATGCTACATTCACATTCTCTCACGTCACCGTGGGCCTTCTGTGGTGCTTGAGCTCCGTTATGAGAGAGGCAACTGACGACTGATTGACTGTGACTGCGACGGGCGACCATGCTGGTTTCGATCCTGCTGTGTATACATATAACAGGTCGTCCAAGAGCCCACGGCATTCCAGCCCACTATGATTCCCATACATTCCTCCCTGCCGAGAGAGCAAGATGCTGTCTGGAGGAAAGACACGCATGACAACCTGAGACTGTGGGCAGACGTGGAACTGTCAGGAGGTTGCGACCAGCTGAGCTGTGACGCATACCGAGGAACACATGCCATTTTAATGGAAAATAACAGACTGGAGAGGCACCAAGTCTCTGTGGATGGCAAAGGCTTGGAAGTTTTCGGAACTGACTCACATTGAAGCTTACCTCTTATGTAAATGCCTGTTTCATATCTGATGCCTTGATCTAAATCTAAATCAAACATGACCCTTCTGCTGTGGTTAAACGGCTATGAATAGATGGTAAAAAATGAATCAATCAGATCAGTTTGCCACATACACACACAGTGATTTTGGATACGGATACTAGCAGTAGGAGCAATAATGGGATTTGACGTCAGAAAGAAAGCCTTCTGCCTCTTGAGTTGCTAGAATGATCTAGAAGAGACTGAAAATCCAAGGGCAAATTTCAGTTTGAAAAATGTCTTTGTTGTGCTGAGCAGACAGGAATAACCATACAGAACGTTTGCACCCATTCAACGCTGTAAGATCTACTGGCAGTGACGGCTGAAAAAAAGCAGAGGAAGATGAGGAAGGCATTTGATGGTCTGCTTTCCTACTTACATGCGCATGTGTTCATCATGACCGTATAAAGACAAACGATGCCATGGAGACGGACCGGAACATCGGTGGGGGACTTTGGGAGTACTGCTTTAAATGAGCGTGCTCAGTTTTTAGGCAGCTTCTGGAATGCCAACTTTCTGTTCTAATTTTGACAAGTTCCTGCTTACTTATGGCATTTAGTAGAAGTTAACTTTTAGTGAGGGCTCTCCAAAATAGAAAGCAGACCCAAGCTCACAAGCAGTGAAACATGCCCGTCGACTCCCTTTTTGCGATGCTATATATAAAGAGAAGAATCATTACACAAAGGAAGTGAGGCATTTCAGACGGGCCAGCTATATTTATACCAACTATTTCCTGCTGCCAAGGGGCCTAAAATGACACAACACTGGACCCTTGGGTTATATCGGCCTCTGACGTTATTCATGACGGCTCATTGTAAGATTGCTAAAAAAATCCATGAAGTATTTTATACTTTTAAGGTTAAACCACCATGATCAGCATCACAGCAGGCCTGTGATGGCATGGCAGCTACCAACCATCAACTTTTACTTTGACATATCAGCCACAGATTAAAATAGATTATGAATAGAATTTGTGTGTGGCTTCAAATATGAACAAGTATTCTGTGTGATCTGCAATTATTTATTTCCAACTTATACAAATGCCATGTTTACTGTGCAGACCTAATTTGATTTCTGCTATGTTACTGTCACCTGCAGAACACATCACAGAGCAAGAGAGAATTCAATATTAGTCATCTTTTGATGTGTCCTATATGGGCCTGCTTTACCTGTTTGTGTGATTTTTCACTTGACCTCTTCAGTTTCCACCTGTCCGCTTAAAATTACATTCATAGGATCCCCTTCCCGACATTGTCAAATGATTTCATCAAATGTTGATAATACATCATCCCTAAACCTTCACAAAATCAGATGCATTTCACAGGAGTGGGAGGAAAAATGTCTCTCACCAAAAAAAAAGAGAGAAGCCCGTTTTCTGGGAAGCCGTGTTGGTCGGTTCCAGGTGAGATGATATTTCCTGCTTCCTTCGCACAGGCCCGGAGGAAGATGACCTCCCCTCTGGCTATCACTCACTGTCGGAGGTAAACCTATTTGGGAAGCCCTCCGGTCAGGCAGTCACTGCTCACCACCACAAAGCTCAGTTGGATGAATAATCAGGGTACACGTGACAAATATCTCATACATTCATCAAAACTGCTGCTCTCGTCTGCAGGACCACACAGCTATCATGGAAGCCGGTGAAGACCGTAGGCATTCATGCTGAGCAGTAGAGGTGGACGTGGCTGTGGAGGTGGACGTGGAGGTGCTTGTGAGAGAGTGGAGGCCGGGAGAAGCCAGCCAGCCTCCCCTGAGCCCCATAGTGAGTTCCTGTCGCCCTGCTCCTCAGACCACCGCCATCGCAGCCCACGGCAGACCCTCCTGAGGGGGAGCCTGGGGGAGCACACTCTATTTTAGGGAGCTGTCCAATAATAATAGCAGGAATGTGTGTGCAGTGGTGTGTGAATGTGTGTGAGTGTGCATGTATATATGCATTTGTGCATATATATATATATATATATATATATATATATATATATGTATACGTGAGTAATGACTGAACACTGTTTGGGTGTGCGCTGAATGGAAGCATATAGCATTCAAACAAACAAGTATGCATATGCAAGTGTGAGTTAAAGCTTAGATCGGGCCCAAAAAATCAAGCCTGACCCTACCCGAGCCCGTGCACATTGTGCCTGAGCCCGACCCGACACATTAACTGTAATTATGAGCCCGAGCCCGATTTAAACCCGACATTTTTTAAATACGTGGGCCATTATAACTGACGTTCTCAACTACAATTCCGAGGTGTTTGAGCTACAGAAATCCGTTTAGAATTATATTAATGAACAATGCAGCGGAGGATGAAGAATGTAGCAGCTAAACTGTGTTTATTCAGGATGGAATGGATTGCAAATGAATCCAACTCAATTCAATTCAAAGCAGGCCCGAGCCCGAGCCAGGCCCGGCCCGAGGATAGTGGCTGGAAATATCGGCCCAACCTGGCCCGCGGGTCGGGTCGGGTCAAATTCGGGCTCGGGCAGAGAATCTAAACTCTAGTGTGAGTGAGGAGCTTCATGATCATGTCATACCTTGTGCACAGATTGGTAAGATAATGGATATTTTGCTGTAAGGTAGAGTGGGAGTCTTGCCGTTTGCAGTGTCTCTCCCCCTCTCTCTCTTTGCCTCCCTCTCTCTCTCCTTCTCCCTCTCTCCCTCCCTCCCTCCCTCTCTCTCTCTCTCTCATGGGGCTTTTGCTCTCTGAGTTTCTCAGGAATGTTTGCTTCTCCTTGCCGGAGTCCCTCGGGGAACGTTGGTAGGGGTCACAGTCCACCCCCTCCTCCCCTGGGGCTCTCAGTTAACTGAGTTTGCATGAGATAACTCCCTCCCTCCCTCTCCTTCTCAGTGGGCTCAGAGGAGAAGGATAGGAGAGGGGAGGGGAGGGGAGGGGAGGGGAAGGATCCATCAGGAGCAACTCACCTCTCTCTCAGCAGACTAATCCCACCTCAGGCACTGTTCAACTTTCAACTTGTCCTCATCATCCTATGCCAAAGAGAGAGAGAGAGAAAGAGAGAGAAACTTTATTTGTTTGTTTGTTTGTTTTGGGTTAGCATCATCTATGTGTATAGGCTGAAAACTCTGTGTCTGTTGCCATTTTACCTATCTAATCACTAAATACTAATAAGAAAGCAGAATTATTTTTCCCATTCACAGAACTATAAGCCATTTCGGCTGTGGCACCAACCATTTAAAGTTTGATTTTAGTTCAGGTGAAGAATTGTTCAGTGCGGCCATATATCTCAACCATGGGGGGTGTTTTCATTTGAGCACTTAATTCGACCAATTCACGCCGCAATGTGTTCCCTCTGACAATGAGGGGAAATGGCTGCCGTTCAGCTCACAGTGAAACTGGGGGGCCGCAGGGACCATTTTATATGTCACCACCATCCTAGAAACCGGATTTGCTCGTGCGGCCGCTTGTGCGTGAGCACTGTGACGCCGCCACCAGTCCACCGTGGGCCCACGCCAGCGTCAGCATCAGCGCAGACACTTCCCCTGTTCCTCTGTAACCACTTGTTGTCAAACACAGGACTCCATTTGGCGCGGGCAAAAAGAGAGAGAGTGAGAGGCATATATGGGGAGAGCCTGTACGACAACTGACCAGTCGATGCTGCAGTCCTCCTCCAGCTACAGAGGACAGCCAGGAGAGGAGGGAGGTGTGTGTCATCTTAGAGATTAAGGAAGTTTAACTCTGCACTTAGTCATTCTATTTTTATTGCACAGCAGCATACTTTCATTTTCCACTCAAACCCTCCCCTTCACTCCCTCCCCCACACCACAGCACCCCACCCCACCCCAACCCTGGCTCGTTCCCGTCACCTACCAGATTTACCGCTCTGGTCACTCACTTCACCTAACAAAAGCCGTTTATCTGCCAGGTGGCTCCAGCTAGTGCTCATTTGCTGAGGCATTCTGCTCTGCGACAAATCCACTTTATTGGCATTGCAGACAGGATTCCGTAAGAACTGGGGCCAGAGCCAGAAATGTTGGGAAGCTTTTAAAAAAAAAAAAACCTCACCCCACCCCACCCCCCAACACTCCTTTCCCTCCCCTTTTTCTAGGTGCAAGGGTTAAGGCTGTGCGTCATGGATGGCTGGGTTGCAGCAGAGTGGAAATTACAAATGTCATATCAGGCTGTATTTCATTCACACTGCCTGGACACTGCTCGAGTCCACTGCTCAACTCCCACAGGCCCCAGAGCAGATAAGCACAGGAGACCGGCCGCTACATTATGACCAAGACCATCACAAACACACTGGCAGCTTATCTGTCTGAGTGTGTGTGTGTGTGTGTGTGTGTGTGTCATCATTGTTTTAGGTTGTGCTAAATTTCACTCAAAAAAATACGATGACGGTAAGAATGACGATAAGTGATTAAAAATCATTTGTTGATCGCGGTTACAAACAAATCAATATCTGTGTGGTTAATTGTGTTGATGGAGACGTTTAGCTCTAAAGATGGAGATGCTCTTGGTCACAAGTTTGATCATCTGCATTTGATCAGTTTCTCATAGGAAAAGAGGAATCTGAGGAATTCCTCTCCCTCTGATGCTCGTACATTCAGAATTAGAAGCACACAGAGACATCAGTGGCCTGAGGCACACTCTTTCTTCTTATCTGCTCCACGGCCAAGAATTTAACTTCTCGGTCTTTTAACCGAGGCTTTGACCCTGGCTGGGCCCGATCTCTTTTCATTTAGCGTGCGTCCAGGATGGAACCTTGTCTGGTTTTGTTTGCTGTGTGTTATGTGTTTGGTCAGGCAGCCATGTTGCTCTAAAAGGTCAGTGACCTTTAGGATTTCTCCCACACAGCGGTTAGCGACTCTGCCTCAGCTGCTGGGGCCACCTCTCTACTTCTTCAATCCCCCTCCTGCCCCTCCACCCCCATCCAGCGACCCCCCCTCCACACTGAGCAGCCTGGGGGGCCGTTTGAACTGAGGACCAACTCTGTCCCTTGGTGGGAGAAGTGGAAAAGCGTTCGTTCCCAAGGATGGGACAAGCAGACCGCATAGTGATGACATCAGGATTAGTTTAGGAGAGGAAGCATGGAGATTACTTCTGTTCTTCTGCTGATAAGAGAAGAGAAGTGCTTTTCCTTCAAAAACCCACATTTAGACTTTCATAATTACTGACACTGTGGACAATATTTATATCACCCCAATGCACACCTGGTCGCACATTACAGAAAGACAGTAGAAATAATTGTTGCGGGTAAGGTTTCATATTTAGCACAATGTCAGCCAAAAGCTGCCATCACCTCCTATGAAAACAGGTCACACAAATATGAAGGTGCCCCATGTCAGCTACTAAATATCCCCCAAATGAGCAGTAAGATTTGGTCCCTAAATGAGAAATTTCTTACTGGAGTTTATTTTTCCTCAAAAATACGAGACGCCTACAGAAAAGCCATTATTTATTATTTGCTATTTCCTCTGTGGAGCAGGACTCTAATGTGCATGGTATGGCCCCTTCCTCACTCTCTGCTAAGCCCTGCATCTTACTTCCATTTCACAAGAGCCATTTATTGCCCGTCCCCCAAATGAAATTGCTGCTTACAGAGGGATATTACTCACACACCAGAGTCCTGCCAAGTTGTGTTCCATGGACCATTAAGGTGTTTAAAGACAGCCATTCATATTTGTGCAAGGTTTCCTTTCAGATTTTTTTTTCTATAACCTCAAGAACATATTCACAGAATGCCATTATGGCTGGCAATGGGAACTGTGGCTGGAATTAGTATGTAGTGACCTCTGAATCACTGACTGAATGAAGTCAGCCTTCATATTTTCTTTGGGCTTGAAAAGGAAGACAATATCTGTGTGTGCTATGTCAGAAATATAGACGTCGACTGTCTTCATATAAATACCATGCACTCACTTAACCTCACTCAATAGTTTTGGAAAGTCAGAGAAAAGACATCAAAAAATCACTCAGCCATGAAGTGCATTTGGTGTAGAGTTTGTTGTGAAGAGGAGCAGTATGTTTCTATCTCCCTTTGATCTGGAAGGGATGTGTAAGCAGCAGGAAATCACAGCCAAGGTAATCTACCAGGAAACCCTGGCTGCCACAGTCGCACAGCGAGCCTTCATTTACATGGGGCCCACATCACTCGGTGTCTACAAAAACACAGAACAGCGACCATGTACGTAATCATGCAACATTCTGCATCATTAGAGCCTCTTTTGGATAACATCCACACACACAGTCCCATAATCATATCCATCAGCGCACTGTTCTCACGTTTGTAAGGCAATATGCCGTGTGTCCTCCTGGCCTATGATCCTAAAACAGCGTCACCTTTGATTTCAACACAATGGGTCTTTTTATGAGTGCCTCGAAAGGCTGAAAGCAGGATATACCTCTGAATTAGACTTATGCAAAAACCTACTGACAGAATCTTCTC
>NC_063189.1:45018016-45058016 GCF_017589495.1 Alosa alosa | reverse complement strand
AATGAACACATACATCATACGCTGACACAAACATGGGAACGGAGCAAAACACAAATTGAATCTGTATGGTATTGGTTACGGTATTGGTTACTAAACGAGGAGTTAGATATGGATGAAGGAAAACTGTAAACAACAGAAAGGGCACGTGTGGCGGGAATATGTTATAATGTAATACACAGGGTCTTGTTCGGTTCACTGATTTATTGGCCAGATGAGGCTAAGCAGGATCAAGAGAGGTCTCAAGAGAGTACTACGTTGTACAGTTGCTATGGGTTGAAATAAAGTGAAGAAGTTTGGCCACAAGACTTAGTGCATATTTTATGGCAGGAGAGAGGACCGCAGGCCAATTTACCAATCTGGGCTTCTGCACTTGGCAACAAATGACACACCTAAGTTTAGTTGAAGGGACTCCAGTTACAGTGGAGACGTTGAACATGGTGTCCCCGAGGCTTGGGGAGGCTCACCTGAAGGGCCACTGCAAGGGACTTGCTGTTTGTTTTTTGGCCTGTATGAGTGTATCAGCATGAGTACAGGGTCACTGACCGCTGTTGCTGACTCTGGGGAAATGTGTCCATGTTCTCTCTCTCTCTCTCTCTCTCTCTCTCTCTCTCTCTTTTCTTACAAACACACACATCCATACACAACGAATGATGTTTATATGCACACACACACACACACACACACACACACACACACACACACACACACACACACTGATTGAAATTAATGTACACACAAGCACATGAAGTGTACACACCACACACACAAACCCATGTTCTCAACCACATACACTTAAATACACACACACACACACACACACACACACACACAAAGGTCCATGTTCACACCCACATACAACACACACACAGAGACACATCTGGAAGCAGATACATCACCGCATAAGGATGGCTTTCTCACGCACTGCCGCCACATTTGACCACCGCCCTGAACGAAGCGACGCAGACGCAATAAAAATAAATCGCCCCTGACGATGTGTTAATCCAGTCTGACAAAGCGTCTCGGGTCCGAATTAACTTGTCATATTTTATTGCCAAACTGACACCTGTTTATAATAGGGGGTTAGTGGTGACTTATGCCTGTGTTATTGTAGCCCACTCCCAGAATGTGCTCAAGTGGACACATACTACTGGTCTCAGATCAGACGAACGAGTGACCCAGTGCTTGACCTTCACTGGCACATGTTTGCAGCGGGGTACAACATGTATAAAAACTGATCCTGATACAGTCGGAGGACTGTTAAATTATTACTATAATCACTTATTTGAAATAAACTTTGGTATTTATACTCGCTGAGTTGATTTACAGGGGTCTGCTATCTCATAAATAAGGCCGTTGGCTGTGGTTGTTGGTTACTCCTGTTCGCATTTAGTGGCCACCATCTTGAAGATCAAAAGCCATATCACATTGTTCTTGTTTAGGTTAAACAGATTTTCATCCAAGTTATGTCAGCAATAATGGCAAATTTAATGATACAAGCTCTGTGATTGCAGATTTTTATTACATCTGCTACTTTAATGAGAATATTAGATTCAACACAAGACCTCATTTGATGGCTTCAATATGTTTCACAATATTGCCCATCTTGGCCGTGTCTGAGGAGAACGGAACGTGTGTTCAGGCATGTTCTCTGCTCAATATGAGCTGGCACCACAAAGCAGGGCCTGGCTGGTGTTACCGCGAAGCCCCCTTTCCTTCTCCACCCCTCCCTACAACACTTTGCTCAGGGGGCTGTGTGATCAGAATTAGCCTGGTGTAACGCTTGGTGCCTTGGCTCCGGTTGCGACAGACTAAACTGTGGAAATGCGGCGTGCTTTCTGGAGATTTGAAGCCAAGATGTCCGCCACGTTCGCTAATCAGATTGATTAGAGGGCTGGTAATCTGGCAGGCCCCATGCACCGTGCGCTGTTAGTGTGCCGCCCGTACCACGAGGGGCCGCCGTGTGTGAGAACGCGCTTTACAGAGTCCAGAGACGCGCATGGCCCTGCTCTCAGCGGCTGTACCTGCGAGGGCTCGGGTTCGACATTTCCCAGAAGGGTCTGCTTTGAATCAGCGACCTCGCTCGGCAAGTCTCCCAATCACAAACATGAGAGGATCAGAACTCGCACTACCCCCCCCCCCCCTCCTTCTCTCTCTCTTTTTTTTGATCTCACATTCATGCAATTCTGAGGCGCACAGACTTGACTTCCTTCCATCGGACGAGAGCTCACAAACCCCCCCTCCGAATCAAAGCAGCTAAACTGTAAAATTGGCGTCTGGGCCGACAAAAAACGAGCGCAACAACAGGAGGTCTTTTCCAGTCCCCGAGTATGAATTCAGCACTTTGAATCCGACCTATTGAAATTACTTTTTCAAGGGGATGTGGGAACTGAGATAGTGGAGGCAGGGAGGGCAAAAAAGCCCCAGGTTTTTTAAAGGGAGGAAGCTCCGGTCTCAATGACCTTACTGTTACCTTAACAACGCGGTTTTGCGCCGCACTCTTCCTGGTCCCGTCTAAATGCAGCGCCGTCCCAGGAACTGGCCTTCCTCTCATTTCCTGTCTGTCGCCTGTTTGAATTACGCCCCGCTGCCTCTCCCCACTCCGCTCTGCTCCGCGCCATTCCCATTGGCTCCACATCCTTGGAAGGGAAAAACGCTCAGACGCGGGCGGATCGCTGACGGATGCATGCCTCCTCGCAAGCTCTGCTGTTCAACCAGTGAGGAATTCCTGTGCTGTTTCAGACCAAGCGAAAGTCATAACATGGCATATGTGGTGCATACTGGGTTGCTCGCCTCCGTCTTTTCTTCCTCCTTCTCCTGCCCCTCACGTTTATTTCAAAAGGGTGCACACACCCAAAAATTATGTTTATCAAATGTTTATCAAATGTTTTTTAAAAACAGTCAAAGTGGTTACTGTTTTATCAGGCACCTCTTGGGTGCTTTTACGATTTGAAAGCGTGCCTTGTAATGGGCATGAGACATCTAAACAGTGAACAGAGAATCTGTGAGTCAAAGCTCTGCAGTGGGTCCTGATGAATAACGCATAATATGGGGGGATGTTAGAATTGCAGAATTGTCCAGGAGAGGGGGAACATAATCGGCCGCTCCAGCCTCCGTTCAGCTGAGCCGGCGGTAACCTGAGCGTCGGCCCGGGCGGCTTGGCCAGACTGCGGCGATACATGGCATGACTGGAGGCGGGCAGGCGAGCTGGCTGGGGGACTGGGCAGGCGGGCCGGTGGGCAGGCAGCCTCCTGGAGACTTCCTGCTCCAGTGTAAACCAGAGGAAAAGGAGACCTTACAGTTGCGACCGGAGATGTAAACTGTAGTCAATGCGGTTTTGTATGGCTCATGAAGCTCTGAAATCCACTCCCAACGCCCCCCCCCCCATCAACTCCCTTGCGAGGGCCTCCAGTACAGCCATCCACTCAGGGGATCTGCATTAAAATGTTATTGCTTAAAGCTCAGAGCATGGACACAGTCATTATCTCAAATGGGCCCTCGACAGGACTTTTTTCAGGAGCCCGACCAGGTGCCCGCCTGGGCCTGCAGCCCTCTGGGCTCCAACACACAGGAGAGACGAGGGGGCGAGAAACAGACCCAGCAGCCGTGGTTAATTTTGGGAAGTGTGAGAGCGGAGATTGGTGAAAGGCTCCACGCTTACGCCCAACTTGTTGATGTTATCGCTTAACCTGAGCACATGTGCGTGTGTGTGTGTGCCCGCAGACTCAGTGATGGACATTGTTACTTTGACGACGAACGATCCATACCTTTTTTTCTCTCTCTCTCTAATGAAAGTGCAAGAGTTGCTCAGGTCCAGACATGAGGCCAAATTCCCCCAAAGGCAGTTAAAAATGAATTTATTATGCTCGTTTAGATTTCAATGCGTGTTCCAGAGAAATTGGGGAATTATAAAATGGGCCTCTATTTTTCTCCTCTCTGCGTATGCATAAATGTTGAGCTCAGTCCAGCAAGTGTTTTACATGTCCCTCAGTGTTCTATGAATGCGCTCTATGGACACTGTGTGAGGGGCTTTCTGCACGCTAAGCCCTTTTTCACAGTGTCTGGCCAGCACATTAGCTCAGTCTAATGGCCGCACCAAGCGTAATGAGTTAAAATTCTCACACACTAATAGCACAGTGATTACTCAGGCTCTCAGATAGCCTGACGCTCAGGCCTTAAAGTGAAGACTCCTTGAGCAGGGCTTCTTTTTTTAAAAAACAAATACATATCTGTGCCTTGGGCCCACATTCATCCATATTTGTCTTGTGTGAGTGAGTGTGTGTGTGTGTATGTGTGTATGTGTGTGTGTGTGTCTCTCTGTGTGTGTGTCTGTATGTGTGTGTGTCTGTGTGTGCTTGAATCTGTGTTGGAGGGAGAGTGTGAGTGAGCGTTTGATGGCAGACTGCCTGGATTATGGTGGACCATTGTGTGTATGTGCTTGGCTGAGTTTTCCATCTCAGTTAAGAACGTCCAGTGTGTGTGTGTGTGTGTGTGTGTGTGTGTGTGTGTGTGTGTGTGTGTGTGTGTGTGTGTGTGTGTGTGTGTGTGTGTGTGTGTGTGTGTCTGAATGTAGGGGTGAACTTTATGTGTGTGTGCTTGTATGTGTTTGTGTTTTGTGTCCCAATGCACTTGTGGTTGATTTTTATGGTCCTATACATATGTATTAAATGGATGCATGCTAGTCAGTATGCATCAGAAATTGGAGTGTGCATACAAAAGACGACATATCTGACCTCATGCATGTGCATTTGCACATATATGTATGCCTATATATGTGCATGTGTACATGTGCGTATCTGCGAGTGTGCATGTGTGTGATGGTCCATCGTTCTGTGTGTGTGTATGTGTGTCTGTGCTTTCATGTGTGTGTACAGTATGTGTGTGTTTGTGTGTGTGTGTGTGTGTGTGTGTGTGTGTGTGTGTGTGTGTGTGTGTGTGTGTGTGTGTGTGTGTGTGTGTGTGTGAGAGAGAGAGAGAGCGAGCACGGGTTGTGGGGTTGTGGAGGGCTGCTCTGGCCCAGCTGAGGCTCGTCTGTGGGGCTGGCCTGTGGGTCTCAGCGGGACTGCTCTCTCCGCCACGCCGAACTCTTGCTCTAGAAACACAGCCCATTTGTCAGACGGCAGATACGCGGTTTTCTGCCTCAGCATTCATCACATTCTCGAACGGTCAAGCTGAGTTCGCCCGTCTCCCCCTCTCTCTTTGTGCAGAGACGGCCATGCAGTGTTCCCTGGCCGAACACAAGAGGGGGCTTAGCATTACCACACAGTAAGAATGAGTTGGACTCGGCAGAAACGAATGTTTAGTTTGTTATGATTATGTGGCAAGGGGTACGCTGATGCGATTAGCACTGACCCGTGAGAAAAGAGATGTTTATTTGTGGCTAGATGCTACCTGTGTCTAAAGAGTATACAAAAACACGCCACACAAGATGTCGATCAGAGTGATGCATCGTTTGACAAGCCGTTAAATGTTGTGCCACTTAAGGCCACTTAAATGCCACCAAATCCAAATCCAAGAAGTTGGAAAGAACACGGATAATATCAGCACAGGAACAGCTGAGTAAGCTAAAAAGTGCCTGAGGATATATAGCCACATGTTGCCATTAGAGAACAATGCCATAACAGTCTAGAATCGCTTCCACCCCGTAAAGGAAATCTACTGGCCACAACGCGATAGGGAGTGTTTATTTGATTTAGGGAACACCATGTTTAAGCTTCGTTTCCCCTACCTTACAGCTCATATTACGGTAAATATGCCCTCCAGGTTCCCATTATTGTGATATAAACAATATGACCATATAATGAGAGTTAGTCAATACAGACTTTGATAATACCTGTGTTTAGGGTTATCATTCAAAATCACTTTGTGAATAGCATGCAAAACATACATTACTGGTATATTGACATTACTGGTATATTGGCTCATTTCTGAAAATATAATCTATAAAACACATTGAGTGGGAAGTGTATTGAATTTGAGTCTAATCTGCGTCAGTGGCACTGTCAGCAGCAGTTGAGAGAGAGAGAGCGAGAGAGAGAGTGGTGGTCGTCAAAACGCCTGATTTTGTTTTTCCACATAATAACTGAAGAGAACTTTCATCCTGGTCAAAGGCCATGGTTCGTAGGGTGAGGGACCCTGCTGAGCCACGCCAGGGCGCAGGAGGACATCAAAGAGGCTGTGTGCGGCGGTCATGTTCAGGTTCAGGTTCTGAGACATTAGGCCTGTCCATTTCTCCCCACGCTGGGAGTCCCCTCACCAGACGCTCCGACAGCTCCATGCTAAGGAGAGCGATTAATCATGCCTTAACTGTGTGGGCTTGCTGGGACATTATGTTATTTCTTGCCTGTCAAAAAACACAAAAAACAAGACACAGTGCTGCGATGCCGCCGGAGGTCCTTTTTAACAGTGTTCTCCTGGACGTTTGAGGGCGCGGCAGAGAGGCCAGAACACAGGAGTGGCCTTTTCGGGGGGAATGTTGTTGACTTTGGAATCTCCCTTGTTTCCCTTCGTCACAAGAATAAGGGCTGGGGTGAACTTTATGGGGCATTAGACTGACATTTGGATCTCAGCAGCCCTCCCTTCACTTTGATGTCACCCCCTGCAATTATTACCCTGCTAGCCCCCACAACCTGGGGGAAGGGGAAAAGACAGAAAGATATAAAGAACGAAAGAAAGAAAGAAAATTGTGACGCGTCAGTCTGGTATGCCCACCATTTCATTTTGTCTTTCTCAGGATACCATTTTATGCACGTTTCTGCAACAGACATGTCAAACGCTCCGAAGGCAAACAAGTCAGCAGTCCGCATTCACGTCTTCACACAGTCTTGGAGTCTTAACACACTAAGATTTGGTGTCATTTTAAAAACACCGCAAAATTAAGACTTCAGATGTAGATAATTTTACTACTCTCCTGGGGATATTATTCACTCTAATAACCTAGAATAAAAAAAAAAACACAAATGACTCTGAATGATGACTGATAACAGTAAATTTCTGAGAGTTTCCCAAAGCCGTGTGTGTGTGTCCCCATGAAACCCTGACGTCCACCCTCTCTCCCAGTCGAGACGCTGTCTCGGACAACTCTGCATTGCATTCTAGACTTGTCAAATAAACATGTGAGAAAAGTGCTGGAAATCAGTCCTGTGTGTATTTGAGATGTCACGTATCCAAACAGCCATGAGTGTCTGAGTCTTCAGCACACATTCTAAATACCAGTAGGGACAGCGTAGCAGCAGAACTCCTAAATTTAGGGTTTTTAAGGTGGGACTTGACCCCATTGCAGCCCCCCTTTTGGCATTTTGAACCCCAGCTGGAGACGAGCCTATCAAAGCAAGATGTGGATTCCCTGAATGCACTGCGTAAGGAATGCATCAGTGACAGACTGGTTATGTATCACCCAAACAGGATGCATGCTGAAAAGTGAAGCTCAAAGTTGCTTTGGGAAGTCAAAGGCCTCTGCTGTTTCTTCCTCCGACTGCTTTTGGGGAGCTGTTCTTTTGGATTATAAATTGTCAAGAAAAAGACCACCTGTGTACTAACCCAACCATGTCAGATTCTTAAATGCTGACTTCTGATTTGTTGTCTGTGTGTGTGTGCGTGCGTGCTTGCCTGTGTGTGTGTGTGTGTGTGTGTGTGTCGGTGTGTGTCGGTGTGCCCATTTGGAAGCAATTTGATGCTGTTAATATGAGTATTATTTTAATTGTAATAATTACGGGTTAAACGGCGAGAGTGTTTCGGCACCATTCACAGCCTGTGAAACCTACCGAGACTTGCTGACAAGAAGACAACCAGACTCCCCTCAGACTCATACCTCTGTCACTTTCTTCATCCTCACGATCTTCACTCTTACCTCATCCTGAAATCACACAAACATGCACGCTCTCAAGCTATTTTTACTCCTATTCCTGTCTATACAGTAATAATACTGTGATTTTCTGATGAAAAACATATACTTGTGAAAGTATTTTCTCTTTGCATGATTAAGGTGACTTATGTTGGAGAGCCAGGGTGGCTCTTGAGTGAGTAGTGCGGTAGTGGTAATCTGAGAACAGTACAGCACAAAACACAGCAAATCAAATCACGGACAAAACACTGATAGCACACCTCGCTAAAACTCAGCTTGCCGGGTGAAGAGTTTGTTGGCTCAGCTCTCAGTGGCTTGACCTGGCGGTGACCCCACCGCTCAGCACAGTTCCAGAGGACCGAGTCCGAATCTGGGATGGTTTAACCTTCAGCAGACCTTGGAGGTGGGTGGTACAGAGTGCGTTTTATATACCTGTGTGAAGCCCTGTTAAATCTCTATTAGCTGCCATGGTAACACAGGCCAAATGAAATTATGCACAACAATAAATCCATTATTGTTTGCTATCTCTGAAAACACACCTACACCCTCTTAAACAGCTACTCTCTCATCTGTCCACAAGAGAGTCCTCGGCTACTAGAATACGGCATGGGACAAGAACGCCGGAGCACATTTCTTTTTTCTTCATCTGCGGCAGCCAACCCTGGAGGCCTGTAAAGTCTTTTAAACAAGGATTTTAAAGAGGACAGTTTATGTAAACTGTATTAGGGGTTTTTGTGAGAAAATGAAAGCGGTAATTGTTCGCATTCCAACAGTTTCAATACATAAACTATGTGACCGTCAGCCGTGAACAAGGCAGCTGTTAGCAATTTCTGCAGCAGATAATAATCGCGCTCCATGCAAAGCAGCGTTCCTCAGGCAGACCCTCGGCTGTGGCCCGCTCGCTCGCCGGGATTGGAGACGTTTAAAGAATGGTTGGTTTAGTTTAAATAACCTTGGGAGAAAGTGAAACGGGACTCCTCCGCACACGTTAACTGTCTTACTTTCTCAGTGCACCCGGCCACGGATCTTAACTGAACTGAATGTGCCCCCCCCTCCCATACATGGGGTGATTGAGATTATTTTATTGTCAAATGCAATTTTTTGCATTAACAACAGATGTTTACATACAGTAGTCTACCTTTGCAGTGTAGTGCTGCTGCTGCTTCATGAATACTTGTTGAATCCATTTGCAGTCACCATTCATTTGCATGCCGAATTGGCCACTGCAGGGTTCAGGCCTCAGACATGGCAAGCATGACTCAAGCAGAGATGTTTTTCCTGTAACTTGAATGTGTGATGCAGATCTTAACCACAGTAACAATTTGGGCCGAAAACGTCATTCAGTGATGACTACCAGTGGTCTGCTAATAGCCCACATGTGCTAGGCAAAAACAGCAAACATGTCCACTGAACCCTGACAATTGAGCTTTCCATTATAGATTCTCCGGAGCAGTTACAGAGGAACTGTCGCCGTAGTCTTGCTGCAAACAGACAGAGGAAAGCAGCTGTGCTTGTCTTTATTAATGATGATCTATTGGATTCTGAGCCCCCTCTTCAAACCTCCTCAGTTATGCCCTGGCAAGGTTCTCACTGTTTCGGTGACAGCTGGAGACGTGACATGTGACTGCCTTTAAGGTAAGACTGTGCTAGCTTGCTCCCTAATGGAGTGTCTGAACAGAAGCCTTTATAAAATGTCTCTCTTGGTCTCTAAATCAGTGAAGGTGTCTCCCTTGTGAAAGAATGCTTGTGCAAAAATACAGTTGCACTATTGTTGGGTAAATAATGTGGTTATTGGTGTAAAGCCATGCAAGGTCCTACATATTGTAGCTCTTACTCATGAAGTGCAGTGCTACACGTAACAACATGTAAAATAGTGCCCTGAGGTGCACTGCATTTCCCAGGCTTGCATGTAGTAAACTATTGTTTTGTGTGACATGTGTGACATTTACTCTGATATTTTGAGAACACATATCAATATGAAGAAAACTTATCAATAGTGGGTTTTGATTTCAGTGTCCTTGCAAGTGATAAACATAGTTATATATTTCTTTAAATTTGTAAACTTTCACCCAAGATCAGGGATGTAGTGGAGGCTAAATGCTAGTA
This sequence comes from Alosa alosa, assembly GCF_017589495.1. NCBI lineage: Eukaryota > Metazoa > Chordata > Actinopteri > Clupeiformes > Clupeidae > Alosa > Alosa alosa. The sequence continues at coordinate 45,048,070 of NC_063189.1, read as the reverse complement.
AACACAGTTAATCCACCTCTGAAAATTCAGAAATGGAGTTTATCCACCTCTCAAAAGAGTTTACCAACTGCAACTTTTAACATTCAAAAAACACACTGTATTATATTCACGATATGTACTGTACACTCATCAACACTCTAGGAACCATTTAATACCACTGGTATTGTTATAAACATTGGACAATAACCTCCACCATCATCAAACATGTTCTGAATGATTTTTTTTTAAAAATCCGATACCACATGTCACAGTCTACTTCAACCTGATCACAGAATTCATAGTTTACCCACCTCTTATTTTACCACTACATCTAATCTGAAAATTAAACCCAAGTCCATATGGCAACACTGTTTACATATAATAACTGAATTGTAATTACTAATTAATGTAGTCATTAATTATCAGTTAATTACAAAGTCATAAGTATATCTTTGTAAGTCAGGGCCCAAACTTGCAAAGTGACATTATCCTTTAAGACTGAATTAAACAAAGGAACAACACCAGTGAGCTAATTTTACATTGTGCTTCTTCCCACCTCTCAACCTGAGGGTGTTCTCTCACACCAATGACACATAGCGGTTGGCTGGTTCAGGTTAAATGAAGCTTCCCATGTGTCCTCTTCATGACCCTACTTGAATATTCACCACCAGCAGCCGGGGAAAGGGGAACTCTCTTCTCCCCAAATCTTCCTAAACTGCAATCACGCACCAAAAGGGAGAAGCCCTCATATAATGCAGTTTATGGAGACCCTAATATAAGACCATTCAGAGCACAGACCAAAGTATATATTTTATTTTATTTTAAGTACCACAGCACCACAGTTTTAATGGTGGTTCCATCAGAATCAGTCATCATCGTAAACATGACTAATGATGATAGTTGTAAATATTACTTGGTCACAGGTGTTGAAATTTCACAGCATGTGACATTATCATTTTGAAATTCTTCTATACAATTCCTCAACATAAAAACATTATATTCATTAATGATCTTGCTATGTGTGTAGGGTTGTCCTGTTTGTAAAAAAAAGCCATTAGCTTCGTCCACCATCCCACTGAGTCAGGCAAAGGGGGGTCGCCTTTGATTGGCAGCTTCGAGGTCAGTTCCAGGAGTGACCATCTGATACAACTGATGTATCAGGTAACTGCCAAGATGGCAGCGTTCCCCTGCGGATCCCATCACCCCCCCACCCCCCCCACCCCTCCCTTGCGCCCTGTGTCTTCTCAACAGGTGCCGGCCCAGCGTGGGGGATTAGCCGTTCCTCGTTCTCACATTCCAGCGCCCTGGCTCCCAGTTGGAATGACCTGGGTGGCACAGAACAATCCAGGCCTGGGAGAGGTCAGGTGAGGCAGGTGACCCATGGAGAGTCGCTCGGGTGACCCGCGGACAGGCGCTGGCGACGGGAGGAAGGTGAGCCGAGAGCTGCTGGGTTTGGCACGCCGGGGCGAATCCGGGATGTGTCAGCACACACCGAGCCCTCGGTTAGGGTCACTGCTGCAGGAAGCCCGTGTGAGAAAGAGGAGATCCATTTGGTGACACAATAGGGGCGTAAGACAGGGGACCCAATGGGGGTGTGAAGGGATGATGTGTGGGTTAGCATGAGCCAGCATGCGCTAGTGAACACAGTCACAAATATACATGTATAGCAGAAAGACACTTGCAAACATTGCACAGGCCTGCCATCAAAGGCAATGACAGAATTATACTATTCAAATTCATACAGTAAACTCTCATCTAAACTAACCCATTTTATGTCTCCTGGGAAGCTTTGATTTTTTTTTTCAAAAGGAGCTTATGAAAAAAGAAGGTGATTTCCTTTTCCACCTGTAAATCAAAGGACTTGCTGCCACGCTTCAAAAGAAATACGGTCGATCTGGTCGGTAGAAGGCAGAAGAGCGTGGAATGTGAAGCATGACACTAGTGCAAACTGGTTGAAACTGGGGTCATCACTGGCATTGTGTTCATGTGGTCTGGCGCTGGTGGGGGTGGACAGGATGAAACAGGAGTGGTGGCCGGCGTTCAGGGTGCAGAATCCGGGCGCCACGCAGCTGAGCCCATGAAATGCTACGCCATCCTCCTGAGGAGTGCTCCGTGTGCAGGGAGGGGGGACATGAAGAGGCCACCTCGGCTATCAATCACTCTGGGTGGGGCCGGCATCCTCGCCACCACTGTGCCACCGCCAGGGCAGAGGGGACTGGGCCAAGGCTCAGGCATTGGGTGTCTTCCCTCCTACTCGACGATCCCCCAACCCCCCACCGCCCGGTAACCGGAGAGAGACAGGCGGGCAGCCTAAGACAAAAGGCAAGAAGAGGCCATGCGATGCGAGGATGACCCTCCGAGGCTCTGCCACTGAAGGTGAGAGCCCTGTCAAACCCGACTCCCCCTGCCAGAAACCTGAAGAGGGACGAGGAGGAGGAGGAGACATGAGAAGCGAGCAAAACACCAAGACAGGCGTGACAGAGGCTTGGACAAAGTGTGTGTTCCGTTCGCTTGGCAAACTCAAGGGAAAAACACACAAACACAAATAAAAAAACAACTTTGAAATACGAAGCCGTGGATGGCCGAATTTGGAGGCAGTTAACTCCACAGACTCCTTTGTTCACACGCATAGTTCAGAACTCTGGAATCACTGCGTCATGCACGTCTCATGGAAATGCCGGTCTGGTCGACGGTGGACTTGAGGAATGCCTTCCTGAGTGTACTGTGTCACTCCAGATTTATTTTGAGCCATTCATCAATGTAACATTTCAATGTTGTACCCACACCCCTAACCCCCCCTCCCCTGAGCTGCTGTGTGTTCTGCCCAGCAGTTATAACCCACATAGTGGACCAAACCAACTAGGTGGGAGGGGACAGCAGCGCTGGCCACCTAAGGTTATATTTAACACAGCCAGGACAACAGCACTTTATATTCACGACGCACGTCCAAAGTTTCCACGGGATCTCTGGAGCCAAGAAGTGGTCAGAAACAATTTGAGGTCTTCGCTACAGTTATATTCTTTTGGACAGGAGCACGATCCACCCCAGTGAGTTGGCTGGGGCCCCTGGACGATGGCGCGTACGACTCAGCGGCGCACAGACGCAGGCTCAGACGGCCCGGTGACGACAGACGGGCTGCAAACACATAGGGGGCCTGTCCAAACCCATCAGAAGAATGGGCTACTTTCTCATGTCTTCTCACTGAACCCGTCAGTCATGGCGCTCACTGACAAAATACCACCAAAGAGAAGCAGACAGCAACTCTATTGGAAATTCATAATAAGTTGCAATAGATGTAATGGGTTTCCAGTTTGTCACACTATTTGAGGGGATATTACCATTATGCATATCCCATCTCACGCCTTCCCATGATACATTAGTGTTTTGACACAGTACTCGTCACATATGTTAAGGCAGAGAGTAGACGGTTTCTTTGTGAGAGAAACAAGACATGGTGCTTACATACTGTGTGTGTAATAAGGTTTCTGTGTTTTGACATGGCGTGAAATGGGAGCAGTGGAAACAGGCCGAGGGCTGGGCGTAGGTGGCCCCATGCCTCATGTGACCTGGCCGAGGTTTGGCCTCGTCGGGAGCGCCAGGGCTTGGCCTCTGCCCACAGACCTGTGCTGAAGGAAACAGGCTGACTGACTGCCATGCGGCCGTGTTCCAGGCTACATGGAGTCTCTTGTACGTCCTGCATTTTAACTATTCATCTATGAATCATACTACACGCAAAGAAAGCTTGACATTTCACATCATCGTCAGAGCATGGAACTGCTTAAAAAAAATCTATTCACATCTAGCTGTGGCTGTATAGTTAAAAGTAAAAACAAGACTGCTACACAATCATCTAAAAGTGTGTCAAAGGCTACACTCTACTTCTAGGTGTACACTTCTCTTTACTTTATTCTTATGTTGGCCTTGAGCCAAATATCACCCTAAATTGTGTATTGAGATTTGAGCTATTCTAATGCTTTACTAATCTATGTAGAAACAGGCATTTCAACCGTAGTAAATTATGCCACATTTTATACATACCATATGCAAAAGATGTAATGAAGTACATAAGATTCACAAGTCGATATGCATACATGCCCAAATGCAGAGATGTAGGTTGCACACACATACACACACACACACACACACACACACACACACACACACACAGACACGCCAATATGCACACACGCACACACACACACACACACACACACACACACACACACACACACACACACACACACACACACACACACACTTACATCCTCTCATATCAGATCACATGCATCGATACTGGAAACCTACTGTCCTTTTGATGTGACTATGCAACATGATACAGGAGTTATTATAGTTAAGCAGGCCGTGAAGATAGCTGCTCATTCGTCCAGATATCTCCTGTATAGTGTAATCAGATGAAACCTGAGACTCCCTCATTTGGAGACTCCCTAATCCCTCCTCTGTACTATGTAAATATAGAACTCAACCATGCTCATCCTTGGAGTTAGCATCCCCCCCCCTGCAAAAGAAGACTGCTGCCATTGACCTGTGGCAAATCTGATGTTATGAGAAAAAAATCAAAACCTCACACGTTCAAATCAAACGCAGGCCCGTCCTGAGCCCCAAAAGCCGAATGCAGCATGCCTGCACGCTTGAAATATAAGCAACGGATCCGACCATGTGAAAGCCTTTTCAGTGTGCGGTGCACACTGATTTTGTTGTGGGGGGCATGTCGGCAGCTCTGGAGGCTAACGCTAGCCCTGCCTGCTTTTAAAAGGAGCACCTGTGCCACATAAATCTGTAACAAACTCCCAGACCAGTATGTTACATTTCTAATAAGCGTCACCGCCGAGGGGAGGGGGTAAGTGCAAGAGAATGGCTACTGTATGGGCCCTGTAATAGGAGCCAGCTGTGGTCGGCCATGTTAGGGGCCGCGCTCCGTTCGGGGAGCGTGTTACTGGAAGATTTGCGCCAGGGAAAAGCTGGCAGGCACATCATAAATCCTGCTCGTTGGGTTCACTCTGCTGTTACGGAGGAGACCCACAACAAGCAAATTGCCTTTTGATTAGTGAAAAATCCCCTCCCTTCCGCACGGCATGCACTCGATCCTGTTTGGCCGTCCCAGACGCACTCTGGTGCATACACACATGCACCCATGCACACACACACACACACACACTAACACATACGCATACACACACACACACACACACACACACACACACACACACACACACACACACACAGGCAGAGAAGTCAAGGCTGACCTTTTTTTCTTCCCTGCTCATTCTGAAGGATTAGATTGCGTCTGGTTTTGTGTGACTAAATCAGCTATTCATACTATTTAGAGGTCTGACACCCCACGACAAGTATATTCTGGGTTTATTAGAGGACATGCAAAAATACCACAAAATAACATTATGATTTCAACTATGTGTCAGAGAAGCACAGAGGTCTTTCCAAAACATATCAAGTCTTTTTGTCAGCATTCATTCTACTTCAGTTCCTGACCTGTCCCCTTTTCTTCTCTCAGAAGCTTTCTTGTCTTTTACTTTTTATTTTTGTGTGTGTTATAGTGGTGGTTAGCGGGCCGAGCATATGTGTAGACATAGGGGATCAGTGGAAGCATAAACAGACCCCCATCTGTCTGATTGGACGGCCGCGCCTTATAGGCCGAAACCTTCTCTCTCTGTGGGCTCGGGGAACCGCTGGGCAGGCGAGCGTTCAGAGTGGACTCCTGTGTGTCTCTGCTGAAATGATTACTCAGCGCAGGGAAGGGACAAAATACAACAGGCAGCACCTCTGACACCCCCTCCATGTACACTACTGCCCCTCTGCCCCGTTAAACACCCTCCTCCTCCTCCTCCTCCTCCTCCTCCTCCTCCCCTCCTCTGGTCCCAGCGTCGCGTGGCAAACACGGGAAGCCCGCAAGGAGGCATGAAAAAGGGGAGAAAAAACATTGCTGTCCGTGCAATCGCTGTAAGCACTACATCACATTTATTAAGGCTCCTAAATCAGACGCTCCTGGAGAGGGTTGTGGGGTTCAGCCGGCCTCCGCGCTCCCGGCAGTGCTGTCGCTCCAAATGGGCCTACGCGGGCCAGACGCCACCACACAGCACGGCACGGCGCGGCAAGGTGAGGGGAGGGCCCCGAGGTCCGCGGCCCGCCCCCCCCGTTTCTTTCTTTCTCTCCTCTTTTCGTTCTCATCCTTTCAGGGGTGGGAGTTTCCTCGTAGAGTCCAGAGATGGTGTACCAGTATTAATAGTGGCAGAATCTGTCTTTTTTTCCCCTCTCCTTTCCTCTCTATCCGTCTTTCCCACAGGCTAAGGCAGGAGCTCTATTTTTCCCCATCTCACTCCACTTTTAACTATGAGCAATTTCTGTGTGTGTGTGTGTGTGTGTGTGTGTGTGTGTGTGTGTGTGTGTGTGTGTGTGTGTGTGTGTGTTTGCGTGTGTGTGCGTGGGTGTGTTTGTCTGTGTTTAAAAGCTGGCAGCGAGAGAGGACAGCAGTTCAGTTTAGGTCCAGGACAGGGAGGGTGGGGCTGGGTGTGTGTGTGTATATGGGGTGGGGGGGGGGTATGGGCCCCACAGAGAGAGGAAGCTGGAGGGTTAAAACTGTACCCATTTCGCCCCTGACTGCCAGCAGAGTACAGCGTCCCAGCCCAAAAGTCAACCAGGCCTCCAGCAGACCAGCGACCCAGAGGCCCTTGGCAGCCCTCGTCACTGCCTACTCCAGCCTCTACTCCATCTCAGCCAGACCCAGAGGGAACATGAGGCGCGCCTGACTGGACATACGGAGCAGAGAGCTACATTCACACACGTATGGCACATACACACACACACACGTACGCTCATGTACACACGCACATACCAACACATACGCACACACACAAATACATACATACACATACATACACACACACACACACACACACACACACACACACACACACACACACACACACACACACACACACCCCTACAATATAATATACACCCACATCCACACACACAATACACTCACACAGGCCCATACACCTCCACTTTTCCTGCCACAGTGCCCTGTTTTTAATCATGGTCCACCACACATTTATTTTATCCGGGCAGAAATTGCTGATGGGCCATTTTTTCAAAGCCTGGTTCACCATTCAACTCTCCCATGCTGGTCAGAATCAGAGCCCACTCGTGTGAAATACAGCACACGTCGACTCTTTGCAGATGCACTGTCGAGGTTTCTCATGTTCACGCATTGGTGCACATTATGTTCCTAACCTCAGTTTCTGTTTTTCTTTGGCATACTTGTTATAGCTTTCATGCAACATTTGAAGTTTTTTGATTTCCCCAAGTATTGTTTAGGTAACCTTTGTATACTTCATTTTTTCACTTAAGTCATGTGCTGGGCTTTTCCCCCAGTGAATTGAGCCTTCTGGGTTTAATTGTCTAACCCCATCAATTCATACACATTTTTACTACTTAAACTTTTATTACTTAACTTTTATTATACTTATAACATATTATATGTATACTTTTATTACCTAACTTTTATTACTTATACTTTTATGATATATTTCTCTACAAACACTTTTCCGATTGGAACACAACTCTCTCAATCACTTCCTCGCGCTCAATCAAGATACCACGCTGTGTGTGTCTGTGTCTGCAAAGCTGTACGTATGTCTAGCGGTTTGGATATCGGCAGTCCCAGACTAATGTGCTGAGAAGTAAATTGTGCTTCACAGCTTTTGTAGCGGGTGCTGAATCCCCGTTTTCATTGTAATTATTTTTTAGTACAATGGACACTGTATTGCAAGTGAACACATGCAGAAAGCATTATTGATTTAGTGCATTCTCTGAGGCGTTTGGAGGGAAATGAGAACTGACGGGGGTCATAATATCTAACAGCAAATCTGCTCGTAAACCGCACGTCTAAAGCCATTACTCCATTTAGGCTCAGAACGCTCCGAATGGGTGTGTGACACAGGAAGAGAAACACGTAGACCTTCTCTCCCTCCCCTTCTCTCTCTCTCTCTCTCTCTTTCTCTCCACGTCGCTCCACGTTTATGTGAGTCATAGTAAAAACCAGTAGAAAGAAAGCAAAGCTTCTGTTTGAAAAACATCCTCCATGTACAGTGAGCTCCTCCAAAACTGGGTCCCGCTGCGAGCGTTTGATCTCCGCAACAAATACAGAAACAAGGGCCCACGTCGGATGGTCTGAATTAGCCATTTTTTTTTTATTATTATTGCCCAAAATCTGAACGTGGCCGGCTGTCGAAATAAACACGCGAGCGCACCTGTCCTGCCGAGGATGACACCGAAACTCTATCCAGGTCCGGGAAGGCTGCCTGGACGGATGTTGTGGAGGGTCGGGGAGGAGGGCGAGGGAATCTAGGTTTGGGGCCCTGGGGGTGCTGGGGGTGCGTGGGGAGGTGGGGTCACCAATCCGAGGTGGAGTGTGGTTGGAGGTGGTGTTGGCACTCATGTGTAGCGGGTACGGTAACGGTCCAGAGGGGTGAGAGGTCAGGGCGGGGGTGGAGGGGGTGTCGGTGAGGACTCCGACGCGGGGACCTGGGGTGCTGAGAGCTGCTCACCCGGGCAAGAGTTCACTCCCATCACTGGAGGCCAATCTGTTCCAGACGTGGTAAATGACACATTATTGGATCCAGACCCGGCACGGGCGCTGTGTATATTACATTACCAGACACCAGCCTCACTTAAGCATCATTACCTCCACCCTCTGAGAAAAAGGGAAAGAGCGAGAGAGGGAAGGAGGAAGAGAGAAGGAGAGTGAGAGAGAAAGAGAGGGAGCTATTACCACGAGCCACGCACAGAGGGTGCTTTTTCCTCCCAGCACTCATTCAAATGCCCTCTCTCTCTCTCTCTCTCTCTCTCTCTCTCTTTCTCTCTCTGTCTCCCTTTCTCACTCAGTACCTCTCTCTGCCTCCCACTCTTTTTCTCTTTCAGTGTCCAATCCGCTCGCCAGCCCACAAAACACCACCCTGGTGCTCGGCTTGCTGGGAAACTGTCAAATATACCAGCCCCAATCCCGTCCACTCCGGAACACCCAAGACGTTCCATGCCTGGAGGGATTTTTGGGAAGATATTAGAAACACACGAGAGAGGTCCTGCTCTTCTCTGCTCTCCTCTCCCTCTCCACTCCTCCGGCTCCCAGCCCCATGGTGATAGAGCCAGGGTCTGTAGACAGGCTGTGCTGTGACCAGGGTGCAGCTCAAAAGGGTTTTAAACTTTAAAATAAAAAGAAATAAAAAAACTTGATCCTCAAAAGGCAATAAGAGCTCCCCAGAGGAGGGCTGGTGCAGAGGGGAGTAAGCAGTGGGATAAAAATGTGTTTGTTTTCCATATTCAGCCTGATTGATAGACAGATAGATAGATAGATAGTTCATAGACCATGACGCTGGTTCAGCTAAAGAGATCTCGTATGGTTAGGAATATTACATTTTTAGAATGTGCGACAACCTACCGATTTGTGAGCCATGTATAGTTATTTTTTTGGGGTCACACTTTACTTGGATAGTCTGCCCACAGACAATCCACAGATGCTCAGATTATCAACAAACTATCTGTTGACACTCTGTTAACCACAATTTATGGTTAAGGTTAGGGGTTGGACTTGATTATGGTGATGTTCAGTAATTGTTGAACAAAAATTTCACATAATGAACTTGAATTTTAACAGATCAAAAATGTTCATCAGTGCTTTCATCTGAATGACAAAACTGAATACAGCCTATTACATAATGTTGAGTTAATTAGAATGTATTCAGTATTTTTGTTTTATATGAACAAAATGCAAGTTTAACAGCAAAGCACTTTGGGGCATGTTACATTTTGAAGACGTAGACACAATAGTAAAACCAAGTGGAGTTAGGATGTTATTCTGTGGCTTGCAAGACTGAATTTCTAGCACTGTGCTTCCCTTATTTGGTGTGACAGTTCCAAAACCACACACACACACTCTCAAACACACACACACACACACACTCAAACAAACACACACACACACACACACACACACACACACACACACACACACACACACACACACACACACACATGTATATAATCCTAACAGTTGGCTCTCTCTCCTGCTGTTCTGTCTTTGAGACAGGTGTGCGAGTATATGTGTTTAGGCATGTGTGTGTGTTTTACTATGTGCGTGCGTGTGTCTGTGTGTGTGATTGGGTTGACATAATGGTCAGGTATCAGTTCCGACTCGCAGGCTGCTGCTGGGATTCCTGGCCCTTGTTTGGCGACCCGGCTTCAGGCTACTATCTAAACACGGCCTCCTGGACAGCAACGAATCGCAAGAAAATTGTTTTGGTGGCATGACGCCACACTTGCCGCCCCGCGTACCACAGTACGAGTAGCGAGTGTCGGGCCGAAGATTACACACCATGATTTACGGCCCAATAATCCTTGTATTCTGTCCCGACAGAAGGGCCCTGTTCCTCCTGGCCATGTGTCGTAATCGTGTTACAAAGGCTTCTATTCTTTGACCCAGGCCCATTTTTAAAAGGCTAACCTAGCCGCGGGCTCTCGTCTGAACCGCCCCCCCCCCCCCGAAACCCACCCGAGGCCTCACCTGCCAAGGAGCAAGGCCAGAGGATGCCAGGGTCAGAGGGCTGCGGGGCCAGAAACATGCGCCACCAGAAATAATCACCCTGCTAGTTCATAAGCTCCGGCCAAAGAAATATGGGGCTGCCCAGAAATATCATAACAGCCCTACAGCTGCGGTGGCTCGCTACAGTAGCCGGAGCTGCTAGCGAGTGAAAACGACACGACAGGACACACCACGCCACGTGTGACACATGAAATAATAGCAGCTGTGCAGAAGCGGAGCAGGCACACATGCACCAGCAGCAGCGCTGGGGAAGAGATATGAAAAATGAATGGCAGTATTCTCACTTTGTGTCCCACCGATGGATTCTGGGCCGCGACAGTACAAACAGAGGGACATGTTTTATGTGCATGTAAGTGTTCTTGCTTGACAGTGGATAGTGACATACGGATTATATTACATTACAGCAAAGACATCAGGTTTAATGCACCATGACATTTGCTGTGCCTTATATCTTTTTAATGTTAAATTATTAAATGAAATTATTACACATACTCACACATCATGAGTTTCATTAAAATGCATAAAAATGCAGTGACATAAAAAAATGACACTCAAGCATTAAAGCATTTTATGCGTGCTCTGTTTTCATTTAATTCGGACAGTCTTGGTACATCTTAACATAAACACAGTGGCATACAAAAGTACAAACATACATACACTGCCACTGTGTTTATTTGTATCTTTCTATTTTTTGTTTATTGTTTTTTTTATCATTGTTTAGCTTTTGGCTGGACAAATCTCCATACATTTCATTCTGGACTTTTAAGGACATGGAGCTGAGCATTGCCATACATGGCGATGCCCAACGCAGCGGCGTGTCCGGCTGTAACTCCCGCACACGGGTGATGATGCCACCAGGAATCCAGAAGGCAAGGCCCTGCATGCAGCCCCCCAGCACCACCACCATCACCACACACACCACACACATACACCCCTCCATACACACTCATACATATATGACCTCACCGTCTCGTCCACTCCAGTCGTCACGGCCAGTGCAAGCGAGTGAGCACACTCTCCCGGCTCTTCCCCTGTCCCTCTGTCAGCGGCCTGCCAGCTCGGCGACGCGGGGCCTCTTTAACGGAGCACGGTTCACCTCTCCCTCTCTCCTCTCTCCCCGCCAGGAGCTGCTGGGAATATGTAAACACGGCCATATAGCTACATCTCTCCCTCTCTCCTCTCTCTGTTTACCGCCGTGCGCCAGGCTCCTTTTGTCCGAGAATGAGCCGCGAAGCCCCAGCCCAAGCGCCTCCGCCAGTCTTAGCCCCATCAACACATACACACGCATGCCTGCACACATACATACACACACACTTACTCACTTAAACAAATACAAAAGCCAAGTGACTCCAGCTGCTACACTAACACACAGACATGGCAGATGGGACGAAGCATGGTTATTATGACAAATAACATAGGTGGCATAACAAGCAAACAGGCACCGAAACAAGCCGACGCACGCCATCAATTAAAATACATTTTAAGCACTATGAATATTTGTAAACAGAGTAATCCATGAAAGTGATCTCGTTTTCACAATTTATGTATGAAGAGCATGTGATTTTAGCTTAGAATATAACAAAGCATTTCTTTGTATGCCAACATTTTGTGGCAGTTTTCTGTTGAATAGAACCACTGACTTGAGTTTAAATTAACGTAAATCAGTGCCATCTTGATATCACAATTAACAAACCACAAGAAAATATTAAATCCAAAAATAATAAAATGTAGTTTTTTTAAATATTGATATATAATTTCTAGCCAAACTTTTTTTTCCAATTGAGATGTAGTGATGTTGAAACAAAGTGTAATTCCATCTCAAAATATTTTTAATAAAACAATGTTTATTTTTACAGACACAGATATGTGTGAACTGTAAGATGTTCAAATATGTATTGTTTTATCATAGTTCTTCAAGGGCACTCACATGTTTTAAACACTAAAACCCAAAAAACTTTTATTTGACCCTTTTTTGAATATGCTTGTATATTCCTTAACTTCCCCCCTGTCCTGTATATGTGTGTGTGTGAATGTTTGTATATGTGTGAGGGGAGTGCAGTTGTGAGTCTGTGTGTGCACACAGGCATGTGTGTTTGGGGAGGGGCTGTGTGTGTGTGTGTGTGTGTGTGTGTGTGTCTGTGTGTGTGTGTGTGTGTGTGTGTGTGTGTGTGTGTGTGCATGCATGTGTGTGTGTGTGTGTGTGTGAGTGAGGTGGATGGAGAGGGCAGCCCCAGCAGAGCTTTCCGGCTCATTAACAGTGATTAATTGGCTTACATGCTTTCCCATGATCCCACACTGACTTGAAGAAAGTGCTCACCTATGAACGAGTGGAGAGAGTGACCACCACCGGGTGTCTAACACGAGAAGAGAGGGAATCATTCTCTCTCTGTTTAATGTTTGCTTCGTTTTCAGAGCTTATTTAGTTGCCTCCTGTTTTTCTATACAAGAATTCTGGCAAATAAAAAAAGTCTGCCTGTGCTTGTTTGTGACATCTGAATATACAGGCTGCTGTTTTCAAATGACTGACATAGTAATGTTGAAAGAAGTATGTGAGATTATGTTTTATTTCCACTTCTTTCAGTCTGGACATTTATAAAGGGCATATTTAGAATTTGCTTAGTGAGGCAAACTGGCAGATAGACCAATTCATTTAACAATACTGTGTCATACATTTGTGTCAATCTGAAAATCTGCTGAAACAGATTTTTTTTTATTTTCTTATATTTTGTGCCAAGCATAATATTGAAAATGATTTCAAATCCAGAACATTCTGCTTGAGGGAGAGATAGGAGACCTGCCTTGGGAATGTTGTTTTCCTAAAATTACTTCCTCTAATCTCTGATGAATATAAAACCTGACAGAAATCACAAATGTTGAAGTAGACAGACTTTTCACAAGTGTAAATATGCCTTAGCACGGGTACTGTTCAATTAAGAAATAATACAATTCTGAGAGTCCTCAATGTTTTTTTCTTGTTGAGGAAATATGCTTACTAATCCCCCACAATATGGGAACCATCTGTGCAAACGCAGGTCCAGCTCAACTGGACACAGTGAGTATGTGGAACTGTATCGCCCGTTCCCCTCTACATCACCTCCTGCTCGAGGACAGCAGAGGGGCACAGGGGATCACCCCAGTGTGGGTGGCTCTCTTCTCCCCATACAAACACATACACACACACAACACACACACACACACACACACACACACACACACACACACACACACACACACACACACCACACATCTTCGTCATCACTGGCCGTCGCTGGGAGAAGGCTCCTGCCACCGTGCCACCCCCGACGCCCCTCCCCAAATAAACAGGCGGCCTGTTCTTGGGGGTGGGCTAAGCTCCCAAAGCAAACAGGCGTAGATTGGCTCAGACATCTATTATTTTCACCTGTGAGAACAAAGCTGGGAGGCTGATAGCAGTGTATCTGTAATCACTACAACAATAAGCCACAGGACTGGGATCGGGTGGGTTCAGCTGAGGACTAAACACGGTGTCTAATGTTCTACCTACAGGGCTGGGAGAGGAACCTGAGGTGGAGTTACAGCAAAGACACTGGGAAATGTATGCACTCAGCACATAACATCAGCTCCCATTCCAGTTGAACTTAGGGACAGTGCTACGGTTTAACTCCTGGGACAGTGCTATGGTTTAATGGTTTTATGGTTTTGCAATTATGCAATAATACAGTGTTATACTGCAATGTAAAATGTAATTATAGTACAATTACACAGTTTCAAATAAACTCATTTGAATTTGAAACATTGATACATTTAGTAACATACAGAAGTTTGTATTTATGTGTAAGGGCACAGTAGCTTTTTCAGTCACTTTAACAGCAAAATTCTCTATTTAAGGAAATATTTTTATTGCGACACCACATCGTATTCTAAATTGTCCATAAAATAAAAACGCTAACAGGACCAGAAAAAGAGTGAATCTGCAGGACGTTCTTATCGATCCTTACCTATAGAGTTGACCATGAAATGTCTGTGTTTGCGCTGCGACCGAGCTGGCCTCACATCGGAGAGAACACATGTTGAACCTTGTTCCGCTTTTGTTTAAATCTGATGTTCCCGGTTAATTCACACATAAATATGCACAAAGCTGCAGAGGTTTCTTAATTTCCTGTGCAGCCCACACACCACTGCAAAGATCCCTGGGCTAAAAGCTATATTATGAACCTGAGAAACTGTAATCTGCAATAATATTTTTTTCACTTTCCAAATATCATCCAACAAAGGGCTTTCTCTCCATTTGGGGTGGAATAACCTGTGCAAATAGTTCAAATTATTTATGTTTCAATCTAAGATTTTTATGCATATGTGAAATGAGAATGAATGGACCTGCAGTTCATGAAGCTTTAAAAACTATCACAGTATGTGCGGATGTGAGTTTTGTTTTTTTTATTTAAATTTTTTATGTTGTATTTATGTGTACATTTTGTTACAGATCTTCATGCCATAATCTATTATTTAAAAAAAAAACACAAATATTAGTAACATTTGAAATTTAAAATATCAAGAATGTTTTAAGACATTACATACTCATCAATTACGTAAAAGTAAAAGTTTCATATTTCACAAAGTCATAATAATAATAAATAATTTAAATCAGTCTACAGTGATGAGAGAGTGAAAGGGGAGACTACAGAGAATCAGAAAGACGTGAGAAGAAAAAAAATGTGAGAGACGGAAAGAGAGAGAGAGAGAGAGGAAGAGTGTCAGTCTAAGCAGGAAGAAAAGGAGAGAGGGAGGGAGGGAGCACAGTCTGTTCTCTTTAAGGCAGGCCTGTATGCGACCGCACTCTTATTTGTTCGCTCAATTAGCCAGCGATCCATCATAGCGCAGGCACACCAGGCCGCCTGAAACCCAAGCCATGGAGCAGCCTGAATCAGCCAGGCCAGAACCATGCGAGGAACGTGCTGAGAGGAGAAAAGCAGATGGGGGGGGGGGGTCGAGTAGAGTGTGTGTCTGTGTGTGTGTGTGTGTGTGTGTGTGTGTGTGTGTCGGGGGGGGGGTTGGGGTCGAGTGGAGTGTGTGTGTGTCGGGGGGGGGGGTTGGGGGTCGAGTGGAGTGTGTGTGTGTGTGTGTCAGTGGGTGATGGTGGAGCAGGGGAAGGAGGGAAAAAAACACAGACCCAAAAGCCTGGAGTGAGCGAGGGCCACCTGATCCATGCAGTACCCACAGTAAGCTCACCTCGGCCCCCGAACAGAGTGCTCATTGTCTGGGCTGGATGCTGGGGAGGCTGGAGGCTGCTCTCTGTCGCCCTCCAGGACCTCCAGCCGCAGCAGCAGCAGCACACCTCTGTTACCTCAGAGGAGAGGAGGAGGAGGAGGAGGGGGAGAGCCTCCAGTAGTTGTCATTGTCGAGCAGCATGACATATGTCCACTCCCAGAGAGCAAACAAGCCACCACCAAACACACACATGAACACGCACACGCACACACACACACACATTCATACACACAAGCACACACACACACACACACACACACACACACAGAGAGAGAGACACACACACAAACACATTCACAAAGAGGGAGAACAGGGGAAAGGAGTATGCAGACACACACTGCCACTGCACCCAAAGCAGCGCTGCCACTGGCCTTCATCTCCGGGTGCTCGCCAAGATATGCCCCCCCTCCCTCCATGACTGTTCCGCTCATCAGGAGGGACACAGGGGCGGCGGCAGAATTCTGAGATGGAAATGCAGGATTGATGTGGGACATTCCATTTCCATGCCACAGAAAGGCCCTCTTTTTGCTCAGCCGCTGGACGCCCCGGCCAGCTCCACACTTCAAAGGTCGAGCCAGGACTTGGACTTCCTCGTGGGTTTCTCTCTCGCTCTCCCTCTCCTTTTTTTTGAACAAATATCGCCTTCATTAGTGAGGCTGGGAGGTGGTGGAGGTGGCAGTGGTGGAGCCCTGGATGGTGGAGGGGCTGCTTCCACACCTGTGTTTGCTCCTTCTGGGGTAATTAAGATTCAGATGCTATTTTGAGGCTATTTGAGGCACACAGGCCACATTTATAAGTGCCCCCAGGATGAAAAAGCAGAGCGGCCAGGAAAACATGCATGGAAAACCTGAATGCCCCCAGACCAGTTCAAGGTGTGTATTCATGAGACAAGGTACCACACCATGTGCGTAGGTGAGGGTGATAGCTGTTACTTCAATCCCAAATACTGCTTGAGCCTTGGACTATGTGTCTGTCTTCTCTCCTTCTTTTCTCATGCTCATTTGGACGTTGTTTTGACAGGAAAGCTGTGCTGTGAAAATCGCACACTCTCACCACAGAAATAAAAATAGATTTCCTCCACAATGGTCAAAAGTGAGCCAGGTATGTAGCCAGGCGCGAGTAATGAGGCCCACTTGGCCACACTGTGAACTGCAGACGGTGAGCACACTCGCACATCAGCCATCAGCTGGGTGCTGACTAAGAGAGAAACAGGGATAGAGAGAAGACAAAAAAACAGATGAGGGAGGAAGAGAGAGAGAGAAAGAGAGAGAGAGAGAGAAAGGGAGAGACAGAGACAGAGAGAGTGATAGAGAGAAAGAAAACAGAGTCAGAGGCCAGTCCTCTGTAAGAAGGGTGAGCACGGGTAGCAAAAGGTAGAGGAGGGTCACCCAGGGTACAAAGTGAACTTAACGTCAAAACAAACGCAGGCTCTCTCTTCTGATGGCACAGCGCATATTGTCTGGAAGTCCTACAGCTCAGCGTGTGTCCCTTATAAAGAGGCCAAGAGCTGTGGACTGTATGCACCATAAAGCACCCCTCCTTTTGTCCATTTTCAGACCGACCCGCAGAGGGACGATGACTTCAATCACAGTGTGTGTTATTATTAAAAAAGTTATGAAAACAAAGGCCCCTCGCTGTTTCATTGTTGCTTGCAAATATATTTCTGTGTGTCAGCACACAGACTCAGTCGGTTTGCTGATGTATACAGTTTCATCTGTACCATATATGTGTATATAAAATCCATTTTGCTGTAGTGTTGAATAAATCGCCCTCTGGCAGAGCAGACAGTCAAACCTCAGACAGCACAAAAGTGGTTGGACCAAAACAATCTGACATTTCATTTAGCAGAAAAATCTATTTGAGAATCTAAATCTTCGCTCTCATACATAATGGATGTTAACCGTATCGCATGTAGATAACATTCCTCTTTTTGATTCTGGGCGGTCGACCATCTTGCCCTTGTTCACATTCAAAACAGCGGTGGCTGCTATTAACTGCCACTGACGGAATCCAAATGGGAGCCATCCTTACTTTAAAACCCAAACGCCAGGCCAAGCGGCCACTCTCAGCGTGGTTATTTATTGTCGGAGGGACGCAGGATTTGACAAATCACTGGGCTCAGTGAATTCTATCGTGGCAAAGTTCAGCAATTAGCCTCCCATGTACAGAGGGCCTACCCCTCCGCTGTGAGTGCGTGGGATTTACGAGGCCACTCCAGCAGACTGACTCCTTCAAAGCACCGGCCAGGGAGCACACGCATGATTCACTGGGATTTCACATATAGAGAGGAACACACACATGCATGCACACACACACACACACACACACACACGCAACACTTGAACACTTGGCTGTAAATCTGGGTCCGAGTGTGGGGGAGCTTTTTAACCCTTTAACACTGGAGAGGGACCTCTATGTTGAGTATTGACCACAATATTAGCCTCAATCCAACTCTGCATTCTTTATTTGACTAAGTAAATGCTTTGAATAAAAAATAAAATAAATAAATAAATGTCTGCTGTGAGAACAGAGAGTTGTGATAGACACCTGAATGGTACACAGGCTGTGGTCACCATTTTGTAACCCATTCATGGTCAGCGTTAATCTTTTACCTTAACCTGCACCCTCTGTAAATATTTAGCTGCCATTCTCTTGGGTGCCGCTCTGCTACTGTCTGACTATAATAGCTTATGTGTGGCGGCTGAATGAGGCCAGTACGCATCTGTGTGTGAGCGTTACAGCCATTACAGTCATTTCCCCTCTGACATGATTGCTGTACAAATAAGCAAAGTGGCCGCCAAACATGCAGTAACAGCAACTATTTGATGCACACAGATCAAATAGACAAATTCCTTCTTGTGTTACTGTTAACAGCTTCACACTGCACTCTTTCTTAAGAGTATGCATACCTGAATATGTGTTCTCATATATGCTGCTAAAGTGTGTGCTACAAATTGTGGTGCATAGTTTGAAGCAGGATGCATGACATGTTCAGCGAGGGTGTACCATTTGTCAGCAGCAGATTGCAGCATTTCTTAGAGGGAGTCCAACTCCCCATTCCAGTGCACAGCACCTGGGTGGGTGTGCTGCTATGTGCTGAGGAGCACTGGGAGGAGTGATGACCTCCTATCTCTGCTCCCCTACTGATGAAGACCAGATGCCCACACACACACACACACACACACACACACACACACACTCTCTCTCTCTCTCTCTCTCTCTCCCCCCCCCTGCATTTTCTGTCAATTTTATATTGGTGGTCAATCTGTGCTAACATTCAACACATGAATTCAAAATCAGATTTTGAAAAAAAATGCTGTGACTTCTCACAGCTAATTATTTAAGTCATTTCACCTGGAGACATGACCCAATGAAAATAGTGAGACGTCCTGGAGGATCATACAAAGCTTGAAAAGAATCATCCATGTATTGCAGCAACATAAGTTTTTACTGAT
Source organism: Alosa alosa (assembly GCF_017589495.1). NCBI lineage: Eukaryota > Metazoa > Chordata > Actinopteri > Clupeiformes > Clupeidae > Alosa > Alosa alosa. The sequence continues at coordinate 45,028,753 of NC_063189.1, read as the reverse complement.
GTTTATTTTGTTATACTTTGTCAGAAATCAGTCTGAATGTCAGATCGGTGTGACGCTACACTTAGTGACGTATAGTGTCAACAGTAATGGACACCATCACCTTCCCTGGCTGTACCAGTTGCCTTGCTGACCAGCGCTCAGTGTGCTCCCTCTGGGGTGTCCATTCCTGCGTGCCCCTGAGACCCCGTCCTTAATGCCTGCAGAGAGACAGGCTTTATCAGGGGAGGAGCTGGTGACAACCTCCCTCCTGCTGGGGCGCCCCGTGGGAACCTGCTGGGAATGGAAGCTTAAGGCTGAACATGTGGAGGGCACTGTTGCCTCATCTCATCTCTGCTCAACTCAACACGGCCACACCATCTGAGGTGACACAAGAGCATTGGAGATAAGCCCCAGAGGGAATGGCGGGTTGGGGGGGGGGTTGGTAGCCTACTACTGTATGTATCTGGGAAGATAGTGATACAGTAAAATAAAAAAAACATATATGGAAACAAAACATAAGACAATCTTTGTGTGTGTGTGTGTGTGTGTATGTGCGATGGAGAGATAGAGAGAAAGAAAAAGAGTAAGAAATATAGAGAGAGAGAATGAGAGGACAGAACAGGGGAGGAAGAGATACTGCTGTTGTGAAGGGAATTGTTTGAAAGGCCCTCTCTGATAATGGCTGACATTGTTCAAGTGCTCTTAAGTGGATGGGCAATACTTCTGTCAACATAAAAAATATATATTTGTCTAAAAATGGAGAATGTAAACAAAGGCCTGTGCAGTGGCTATATTTGGCTGTGACTAAAAATATATGTGTCCAAAATTATTTTATTTTATTTTTTTCAGAAACTCTATATAATTTCTAGTTTCTAGTGCTGTAGTAATTCTTGATTATATGTCTTGTCATACTAAATGATTATCTCTTAACCGTAAATAAATCACTCACATGTGTATAGAGGATCTTAACAGCAGACAACCACTGGTCTTCCTGAGCCATGATTGACCCCAGATCAGTTGTTCCTGGGCAGAGCTCTGGAACAGCCCTGTAGGAGGGAGTGGAGGAGTGGCAGCTGAGTTAGGAGAGGAGGAATGCCACAGACAGATGTGCAACACCCCCGTGACCCCCCGCTGCTTTCCAGTTGGAAGGAGCCAAATGGCTGGTGATAATGTCCCTTCATTCAACTACACACACACACACACACACACACACACACACACACACACACACACACACACCCTCCATGCCACCATCTCTCACCACAGGTCCTCTGCCCAGAGTGGCTCATCACTTATGTGAATGGGGATATTAAATAAATATGTCACATGGCATCCAGGGATGGTGGGGGGAGCACACACACAGCATGGGAGGAAATGCAGGATGCATTAGCACAATCACCCCACTGAAGATCACCATCTCTACAAGGGTTGGTTCAGATTAAAATTAGAATTGTTGGACATGAATAAATGGGCTACTTAAAAGAGATGGTGAAAATCTAAAGGTGCCACCGGTCACTTACGTAAATATTTGATTTTGCTGTGTTTTTGACTCGTATAATTTTGAAATGAATGTTTTGCAAACTACATTTAACATTATTTTCACCAGTAATAGTGTTGATAAGCAAACAACAACAAAAAAAATCTGCTTGAAATGACCCATACAATAGTTATATTGGTCAAACAAATCCTCCCCATTCAGAGCTATTTTATACCACTCAGAACCATGGCCTTTGAAATCCCTAATGTGTTGACCCAAGAGAATTCCCTGCAAGGTCGATGTGAAAGTTGGGGACTCGGATTACACAATAGGTGAGGTGCAGGCATCTGCTTTCATCCTCCCACTGGCAGGGGAGCTGCCCAAACTGCCCTGCGATTAGGGGCAGCTGCCGACAACACCCCCCCCCCCCCCACACACACACACCAGGCACCCAGTGAGTCCCGGAGCATCTGAGCTGCCTTTGAAGCACAGGACCTCAATCAGAAAAGCATCCCCAGGACTGTTAGCTGCATGTGTCAATCACCCAGCGAGAGATCCTGTGTGAGAGGAATGGGAAACTCTCTCTCTCTCTCTCTCTCTCTCTCTCTCTCTCTCTCTCTCTCTCTCTCTCTGTGTGTGTGTGTGTGTGTGTGTGTGTGTGTGTGTGTTAAAACTTTCTGAAATGAGAGTGTCAGCAATGCAATGAAAAACAGATTTTTAATGTATTTGCTTGTGACTTCTAGTGATTAAGGGGATTTTCACATACGTACGTATTCTTGTGTGGCACCATATTTCTGTGAGCATGAAGATAAAAGAGTACAATCAAGTCAAGTCCAATAGTTATCATATGTCTATCGTTATCGTAAGTGCACTTATCAGGATCTTAGAGCGGAAAAAAAAAGATTGTTGGAGCCACTGGATAATTTCACACATACTGTATACATGTAAACTGCACCAATCAAAGGGTCGGTATTTCAGCAATCCCAAAAGCATTCAGTCTGATGTCACATCTATTTGTCCGAGTCCCAAATCTTCTTTTAGGTCAGGAGACTGGGGTCAAGGTCGTGGGACACCGTGTCTGCAGCTCCCCTTCAGCCTGCGTGTGGACTTATGAGGGCCGACGGCCGCCGTCATTTGGCTGTCAGGACAGACGTCAAGTGGATGAGGCTGAGAGTGCCGAGACGGCCTCGGCCTTGTGGATGATTGCGGCATAAATAGCTCCAACTGAAATTGGGCATTTTACACCTTGGCAGCTGCCCAAGGTACAATTTGTCCCAGTCTGGAGGGCAGCATGGCCGAAATAGCATGCCACATGAAATACCAATTTCCTGGGAACTCTCACAGCTCATTTCCAGAGGAGCCAAAAATTTGTGTGGAGGAAATAATAAAAAAAAACCTGAGTAATTGTGGCATTCCTTGTTGCCAGACTATTATTCATTATCTCATCCAGAGTCATTGCAATTAATTGAAGAGTATGTCTGCAGATAAGCTAAGCTATTAGTAACAAATGTTTCATAGTCTGTTTAAATATTCAATATATTCCTAACAACTTGCCCCTTTAAGCCACACACTCTTTAGCATCCGCAGGCTATTCAACTCTGCACAAAATTTGGAATGCAGGAGTTAGCCAGTACACTGCCAAAAATATGACTTGATACATTTAGTCATTTGAGGAGTAGGTGTTTTAGCACGGCACTTAGAGCAATAGCCCCACACTCTGTGGCATCGTGGATTGCTCTGACTCCATCCAGTTGTAAAGGGGAGAGCGATGACGACCTCTCCTGCTCTTGGCGGAGGGTTCGCGCTCCAGTCTCTCGCTCGTTTGTAATGCCTCATATGACGCAGATAGAACGCGGCCAGAAATCATGTGAGCAGGCAGTTCTAAGCCAGCGTGATTTATGAAGGCTGTGGAGTTCAGGTATGTCCTGCTTCATTTTAAAGTTCTTCGGTGAATTCTACTTTTATTAGCATCACAGCAAGACCTTACAGATCATACTGTGCTTTACCGCAATAAGAATAATGAATCCGAGTGCAATGAATAAACCACAGTTCAACAACACTTAATAGCAGGCAAATGCTCCCGATGGTTTGTGATTCTAGTAGTATAATTTGAAACAAGTAAACCAAAAACAAATAACTTTTTTTTTACGTTTGAAATTCACGTGTATTTTTCAAATGCTTACTCAACCATGACAGTGATGAATGTTTATTACTATGTAATAAACTCATCTTAATGAAGCATACCATGACATACTGAGATATGCCATTTCAGGCCAGTTGAAGTGCGCCATGTACCCATCACCATCTCCACTGATTGATATAAGTTTGGTTTTGTTCACCATGAGGTTATATGGTGTCTGTTCTGCATTGCCAACCCTCACTCTGAACCTTTCTTGCTTTCACAGAGTGTAAAGAAAATAATTGAATCAAAGGCTGGGTTTGGACTGCTGGGGAGCAGGGCTCGCTTGAAGTCCTGAGAAGGGATCACTGATAATGAAATGAAATCCCTGCCCGTCCATTACGAGCGCCTGGAACTAATCGATCGGAGTAGGGTGTCTGTGAGAGAGATGTTCCAACAGGCTGTTTTCACCTCCGCGGAGCCACTGAGCAGAGCTACTGTCTGCACCCTCTCCCTCACTTCATGCCACTGCTTCCAGACAAACACCTCCAGCATGCTGCAGTTTTATGAGTAGATAATGGGGTCAGATGCTTAGAATCAGATGTTGGCAGGACACTGTGTGTATTCTGACATTGCTGTCTCGTACACGGCACTTTTCAAAAAGTCTTTCTTTCTTTCTTTCTTTCTTTCTTTCTTTCTTTCATTCTTTCTTCCTGTCTTTCTTTCACTGCATTTCACCAGAATGTTATGTCAAGAGATGGTTTTTAATTATTTTTCTTTTAGCGCTTAGATGTTATATGGTATTTGTCTTGGGCTGGCTCTGTGGCTGCGTTGAGCAGAATGTGGCTTTGATGACGGGCAAAAATGACATGTCATAACAAGTCTTGAGCTAATGTGGGAAATGACCCAGTATTGGCTCTCGGCTCGGTCACAGATACACTGACCATGGAACACTCTTATTATATTTGCAAACCAGATGAGGATGGGGGGTCTACATATTAAATCCTGAGGTTTTAAGGTTGAAAAAAAAAAAGCCTGTGCTGTTGTCTTTGTGTGTATTATTGTATTTTTCTCTCTCTTTATCTCTCGTAGCCATTCTTGTTCCCCATACTTGTGCACTCGTAATCTTTCTCCATCTCTGCATTATGCTGTTAATCCTGTATTTTTATAGCACAGACTGTCTCTCTGTAGACCCTGTGTGCCCCTCTCTCTCCCTATATATTATGCACATATCTTTATCAGTGTCTTTAAGGCTTCTGCCTTCTCTCTCTCTTCATATATCACCTTGACATCGTCTCATATCAGTCCCATGGTTTTGTCTCTTCTCTAGCCACCCTCCCTTTTCAATTTTCACTCTCTCTTTCTCGCCTTTAAAACATTTTTTTGTTGTTGTTCAGTTAATGTGTCTTCTTGAAGACTTCTCTCTTCTCTTCTCTTCTCTTCTCTTCTCTGATTTTCCCTCCCTCTTTTCCATATATCTCTTTTATATTTCTTGATATCGCTGTCTTGGTTAAGTCCCGTCTCTCTGAACTCAATCCCTTGTCTGGACCTTTGCTTGAGCCCCCAGCTGCTGGGGCGCTCTCACACTAACCCTCTTGTTTATATCGGGATGCAATTAAGTCCAGGCCAAGTAGGGGAGTCCCAGAGAGAGAGGCAAGAGTGCAAGCCAACGAGTCAGGTTTCAGCCCCTCCTCAAACTCTTCTCTCTCTCCTTCTCTCTCTCTCTCTCTCTCTCTCTCTCTCTCCTTCTCTCTGTTTCTCTGACTCTTTCTCTGGCTCTGTACCATTGGCCACTTTAACATTTATACATTAGTATGGTCAAAGTTGTTTGGAATTTTCACAATATTTACTCATGTTTATATTGTACCACATGTGTTCGACAATATGGCTGTCTTATGAAAGCAAAATAGGTGTTAATTTACCAAAAAATTACATGATTGCATGAATACTTTTCAACTAATACAATGGATCTGCAGACACATGCACACACAGTCAAAAGTGCACAAACACAATCTCAGTCTTCACTGCTGGCACTGAAATCATTCAAAAACATCATGGCGAAACAAAAATGGGCAAAACCTGCTCATGACATCACTGGCTGTGCTGGAATGCAGTAATAAAGGGCTCTTTTAGCGGGACGAGAGGGTCACTGTCCTCCCTGAAGGGTGCCCATGCAGTGCCAGAGAAAAGAGAGGACCCGCCTGTGATTCCATCCAGACCCCAGAGGGTAATTCAGCCCAGGCAAACACCTCGGCCTGGAACAAAGCTGCTTCTGGGGACAAACCCGCTGAATAGTTGGGGGAAAGTTCTGCAAGGTGGTCACTGATGTTCTCCACTGCAAGGAACCAACAGACTTTTTCATGACTGCAGGCATGGACTGCTTTTCAAATTTTAGGACTTCTCAAATTTAATAGAGTTAAAATTACATCAACTGTATACCAAAATCTGGATTAAATTACTGTAAATCAGGCTACAGAATGCAAGAAAGACTAAACTGAGTAATTATATGAAGGAAAGGAAGGAAGCATAGTAATGTTTTCACAAAAACCTCTACATGCTGAACTGTGTGTTGCAAACCAGAGAAAATCCTCCAATACTTATGCTATATTCCTATCCAGTAACTTAGTGCAGTGAAAAATCTAAAACTTCAATCTAATAAAAAAAAAGAATCAATTATAATTTCCACCATGCATTTTTGCAATACGTGCATTTCAATTTCCTTTCGTTAGACAGGGAGTCTTGGCTTGAAGTTGCCGCTGAGGCTGTTATGATTTTCCTCCCCGTCTGGATGTGTGAGAGTGCTGCAGTCAGCAGCACAGCAAGAGGGGAGAGAGGGGAGGGAGAGGCTTAGGTAACGGAGCCTCTGACCACCACTGGACTCCTGCACCGAGCCAGAGCCGAGTTCACGTCTCCACATGTGTGGTCCTCCAGCCCAGGGGACCTATCCCACAATCCCAGACACACGTGTGCAGGCAGAAGCAGTAGTGTGACGCAGAGCAGATAAACAGGGGGGCTGCTCACAGGCCACTGGGCATGCTCCCGGCCAGCAACCACACACTCGCTTAATTGCCGGGCAGGAATAATGCAGTCACTCAGTGTGCGTGTTCCTCTTTGCGAAGATACCAGCAAACCAGCTGCTCAGTTTGGCAATTGCTTTCAGCGGTGCAAATGTGTGTGTGTGTGTGTGTGTGTGTGTGTGTGTGTGTGTGTGTGTGTGTGTGTGTGTGTGTGTTTTTTTTCCCAGCACAGTTGCAAATCACTTCTTAATTATGCACTAAGACAAATTTTAAACACTGAAATCAAAGTACTCTTCCAATGTTTTGTATTTCCAAAACTGTTGAAATACTGCTAATTAAAATTAAAGTATTATTTTGCGTAATCCAGCCAAATAAAGTACTTCTCTGCACTACTTCCTGATGTAATCCACTCAGCTGTGCTATTGTTTTGAAAGCCAAATTTTACATTTCAAATTGAAAATGGCTCTATGCTATACTAGCTCTAAATGAGACCAGTAAATATTAATGTGATGTTATTTTTTAAGATAAATTATTCAGAAATATTAAAATATCCTGAGAGAGGACAGATTGGAAACTCATAGCCCTGACCAGATTATGACTGGAAAGATCACATTTTGATAACGCTAGATCCATAAAAACACTACTGAAAACAAAATTGCATGAGCACAACAACTTGTGGATAAATCACAATAACAATGGAAAAATCAAGTCTGGGTTTCTCTGAAAGCTAAGAGAAGTGACAGAGAGACCATGTGTGTGTGTGTGTGTATGAGAGAGGGAGAGAGAGAGTAAGAGTGAGTGAGAGAGAGAGAGCGAGAGAGGAAAAAGAAAGACGTGCGACGTGTTGACGGACAGAGGGATAAACACACTGCCTGGCCCTGACCTCCAAATGCCGGTGCAAAGGGTGGAGGGACAGGGAGGTTGTGGGGGTAGGTTAGTAAGGCAAACCCAACCACACTCCACCCCCAGCTCTGTCGCATCCCCACCAGATAATATATACCCAGCCCCTTTCAACACCAGGTGTGACAGCCATCAGGGGTGGCCTATCCGCAGGAGGCCAGGGGGCAGGGGATGGGGTGAGGGGGCAAATTAGGAACATGTCAGTAATAATTTAGTACATGTTTATTTTTCTTCTCCCGCCCATATCTCGGCCGCTATTTACACACGCCTTGTCGATAATACTGAATTAAGAACGTCTTGGGAAGTCTGGCGAGTTGAGGATTAACAACAGGTCTTTTCCATGGGAACGGAGTGTGTGGGTGAACTGTATGGAGGTGAACTTAGACAGAAATATTCGCTTGTCATCAACAATGAAATACTGATTTTCACTGAGAACAAAAGAAAACAAAATAAATAGAGGCTCTTGATACATATACAGCTACCTACATTACATCTATTTACTTCTAAATTCTTATAGTATATAAGTAACATGTTCTTCGATTGAGTTATGTACGTAATATATTATAATAATATTTATATATCTGCATGTACAAGGACAATCATAGGAAATTTAATGCAATAAAAATGTTTTGTCATATTGACAGCATGTCAATAATAAATGCCACAACAGTGAAAGTAGATCCTGTCCTTTCTACAATGAAAACTATTTTTAAACAGCGCCACTGAGAACATCCTCTCGGAGTGGAATTCACACAGGCCGAGATGTTTTGTTTACCACCTCTATGCTCCTTCAGCCCCTCCAGGCCACCGTAGCAGGGATGACGAGGCGAGGAAGCTGAATCTCTGTTTTCTCCATGAGCTCTCACCCGGCCCCATATTTTCAGGATTGGTCTCAGTGTCACTCTAGGCAGGGTGAGGATGGAAAAAGGGCTTCCCAGAGCATTGTCCCTGAACAATGAATGTGTTTTAGTTGTTGACATCGCCTAGGCCAGCAGAATAAATGAGCTCCACTGCGGCCATGAAAGCGCAGCCAAGCAGCACGGATGGGAATGGACTGTCCAATACCGGGGTCAGAAAAGGTAAAAACCGATTAAACTGGCTAATGAAAAAAAGCAGAATTCCACACCGTTCAAAACAATAAAAATGTGTTTTACCTTTAAGTTTATATAAAAAAAACCCATCTGACACGTTATAATACTTGTTATAGCTTTTTATTCACAGCTTTCTGTTATCTTATCACACATAAACATATAAGATAAACAAGATCGGTGTGTGCAGTCAAGAGCAACTGAAGGAAAATGACGAACTACATACTAGGCTATGTTTGATCGCATTCAATAAACTCCTTGCGAGAACAAAACTTTGTATTCACAGGGGAGTCCGAACGCATCAACCAACCGACCGCAGCAGCAGCTCCGATCGGACAATTTGCTTTTTTGTATATAGCTGCAGTGGAATGTTCCACATCTCCAGTAAGGGTGGAAAAAGAGCCGAATAGCTGTTCCTGCTCTCCGCGGCATTAATAACACACTGCTGCTCGGAGCTGGAGGAGTTCGTGTGAAAAAGGGAAGCCCAGAACTCTAATATCCTGTGTGAGAGCAGAGAGGCCAGACCACTCGGCGACTATCAGAAATCAGCCACTAGTCCCCCGAGCCACCCCTGCCCCGCCGGTACCCTCTAACATCCCCCACACACACACACATGCGCACACACACTTCTAGAAACTCCACTATACACACAATTACACACAAACTCCAACACACACACACACACATTCATAAACCCATACACACGCACACACACACACTCACACACAGAGTGCTCCAGCCCCCTGCCCCCAGAGCCCCTGCTCCCCCTCCCAGGCCAGTGCTCTGAGGCCAGAGAGGGTTAAAGCCCGCTCAGCCGTGACCGGGGGAACGGAGCGATATCTTACTCATCTCCCCCAGCAGCACCCCTCCCCACGGCTCGTCACGCAATAAAGCTCGCATGGCCACCTCTGACCCACACAGACAACCCCTGCCCCCCAGCGCCTCCAACACACCAGCCCACTGCCAGATGCCTCACACACACACACACACACACACACACACACACACACACACACACACACACACACACACACACACACACACACACACACACACACACACACACACACACACACACACACAACACACACACACACACCACAAACATTTACAATAATACCTACACAAATATACAGACTGATGAAAAACATATATTTAAAATACATGCAATACACATATAAAATACATACACACCTATACACACACACACACACACACACACACACACACACACACACACACAATCTCTCTCACACACTCAAACACACACACACACATACACACACACACACACACACACATGCTGACATATGCCTCACTGCAAAACCGCCCACATGTTATTTAAAGAGATGTGACAGGTCATCATATACCTGTATATATTCCCATATCAGCGCTTTACAGCACAAATTCAGTTCATACGGTACAAGATAGAGAAAGACAGACAGAGACAGAGAGAGAGAGAGAGAGAGAGAGAGGGTGAAAGGAGGGAGGGAGAGAGGGAGGGAGAGAAAGAGAGGTGAAAAGAGGGAGAGAGAGAGGGAGGGAGAGAAAGAGAGGTGAAAGGAGGGAGGGAGGTAGGGAGGGAAGTGAGTTTGTGAGAATGTGGGAGGTACAGATTTGAGGGGCAGTAAGGGAGAGGAAGGGGAGGAAGAGTGTAATATATGAGTGCCAGACAGAAAGGTAGTGTGTGGGACAGACAGAGGTGTGCTGTGTGCTAGATGGAGAGATAAAGGAGTCATAATGAGGGAGGGAGAGCAGAAGAACTGAGAGAGGAAGAAAAAGGGAGAGAGGGAGAGGGAGAGAGAGAGAGAGAGAGAGAAAGAGAGTCTGTGTATTATTGTTTAAGACTAGTGTGTGTAATTGTATGCATTGGTGGTGACATACTGTAGATGCATTGTGTGTTGCACTACTGAACAGTATGTGGAGCTACCAACGTTTGCATGCCATTATATAGTGTTGTGTATGCGCATGTTTAACTGTGCGAGAATTGCTATTACTTCGTGAGGATACATCCACATATGCATGTGTGCCCATGTCTGTTTCTGCATGCGGGTATGTTTGTTTGTGTGTGTGTGTGTCTGGGTGTGTGTGTGTGTGTTGCATGTGTTTATGTGCATGTTTCCGTATGTGTGTTGCTGTGTGTGTGTGTGTGTGTGT
>NC_063189.1:45005516-45015516 GCF_017589495.1 Alosa alosa | reverse complement strand
GTAACATTCATTTTACATTATACAATACAAGAAAGTACCACAGTTAAAAGTCCCCTCGCATTTTCATTGTGATTATGCCTTACATATCAACATGCCTTTATATTAAATAGTTGAAAAACCTCACCTCATCATTTTCAAGTCTGGATGTGTGTTAAATGTACACCATTTATCGACAAGTAGATACATATGTAGGCGTTTATCTGACAACATCTCTCCATGGCTATTTGTCAGAGGGCTGCAGTGGTTGAAGAGGGGCTAATCCTGCCTAATCTGGGCGGGTAATTACAGGTGGCCTGGCCTGGGTGGGTGGTGGTGATACTCCTGACAGATTGTCAGTCCCTGCTTCCTGTCCAGGCCCAGCTGCTCATCCCTCCCCGTCACCTGTGAGATTAATGGAGTCTCTTCCACCCATCCGTCTACCTGTCAGAGTGAACAGGACCCCCAGAATGCCTAAGGTGCCAGACAGTGCTTACTTTGATGAGTTTTCTGTAACACCACTAAATCAATCACAACATACAATGATAAGGAAATACATGCAGTGTTGCTACAGTGTACATTGTAACAAACCAGAGTATTTTTTTCATGGTACTATTTGTAATGTATTCAGAGTGTACTTATGCATTTCTGTCTTGATGTTTCATGGCTGTGTTCCAGACCATTGTGACCATCACAGAACATCACAGATTCACCATTCAGCCCAAACAGCCCCTATCGCATGCACAATGAAATATGAGCTCAGCTCACCATACATGTATACGGTACTACAGAAAGACCAAAGAACCTAGGTATGGGCCTACCACGTTTTACTCATATATCCATAACTCTGGATACTCACAATAAACTTGCGCTTTCCTTAGCCACCAGGATGGTGGGCCAACCGGCGACCAGAGGTGACAACGTTATAGTTTTTTTTTTTGATATAGAAATGAAAGTGGTAGAACTAAAGGAAACAATATAAGGGTTGCAACGCCAGAAAACATCAAAAAAGAAGCCAGAAGAATGTGTAAATTTACACACTAAAGGTAAATACAATTTCCTTATTTGCCAATGTGGTTTATAGTCAGCAAAAGCTATAGTGGCAAAGTAGATAATGTTAGGAATCCCAGATCAATGTGTTTGGTTAGGCTGGACCAATGATTTCAAAGTTAATGCAAAGTCTACAGTATGCTTATTAGGATGCTAATATTGGAAACAGTTCCCTATGGAGAGATCATTTAATTCAATCGTCAACATTCAGTGCTTAAGCTTGCTGTTTCAGGTAGGCATACACTGTAAACAGTGGCTAGTTGATGATAGTTGTCTGATATGAGTCTGATATGTGTCTCTGTTATAGCTTAACCTTTCATAATTAGCTACATCTACCATAGTATGTAATGTATGTTTTTAGTGTCATACCTCTGCACACCTTTGTAGTGTGAAATAGAAATAGCAAACAAGCAGGCTACTTACAAGACATCCAGCTAACATCAGCCAAATCCTTTCACCATATCTATGTCGCTAGCAACCTCTTATGACCAACCACCACTGCTAGCATACACCGAATTATCATAAGGGTGTATACTGACTGTACTGTTATACAGTTTCTTTACATTTACTGGGGTAAACAGCCACAGATGTAATTATTTAGGGATCCTGTCCATGGTGGCTGTCACTTAAAATAACCTGTTGAGTTAGTGGTGAAAAAAGTGGCATATTTTGACAACCAGGTCCCAATAGGATTGCAGTACGGCCACTTAGCCATTACCAGTATTAGCATGCTAGCAAAGTTAATACTGAACAGATTTTAATTTTTTGTTGTCCCTACTGAAACAAAAAATCTAACAACCGAGGGCCCAGGTTGGAAGATGCTGGACATCCCATCCCCTTTCAACTAATGTACAATAATTACCAAAAAGAAAAGTGCATGTCTGTATGACAAAATAGATCCAGGAATATGGATTACAATTAAGAAACATTGGTCATGTTTTGGTTTTTAAGATGCTCACAAGGGTTTAAAAGATTCCCTGACAAAAGTTATATAACAGACCAATTAATTTGTGAGTACCCTGGTTGTGTATATGGCATGTAGTTATTTGCCATTGTCTTTCCAACGTTGTTAAAAAACCTTCATCAATAAACACCTTTCTAAAAACCAACATTATCAAGTCAAGTAAAGTCAATTTTATTTATATAGCGCATTTCATACACATAGGTCATTCAATGTGCTTTACATAAACACAAGAAAACATGAATAACTAAGCATAGAAGGGCAATAGTCAAAGAATAGTTTAAAACACAAGGTAATAGTACATAAAAGCATAAAAGGACAATAAGTGTTTAAAAAGTAGGCCTAATAATTAAAACTACATAAAAACATAAAAAAACAACATAGAATGATTATACTAGTCAAGCACCCAGTGAACAGCAGCACTCTATGGATATATAATGGATTATTACTCACATTTATTACATCTACTTACTGTAATAATGTACAATTTGCAACATTTCTCTATTGCATACCCCAACTAATTGCAAGTCAAAAAGGCTATAAATAATTGTTGTGCAATGTCAGTCAGTTCACAATAATAACACAGGTACCTGTATAACATTATGTGTTCTATGGCAGGGATAGCCTGGTAATGAGAAATGGCAATGGAAGTAGAAGTACTGAGGCAGACTGGGTATGGCAGCTGTGCAGGTTACAGTTTCATGTAAACAAAATGAATTCAGCCATCCAACACTGCAATAATGTAGCTTTTTGTTTTGATTTTATTATATAAATGTGGGAATACAACCAAAGGGACTCAAAAAGTCCCTGGAACTTTGCTGTGTTGCAACATGGTCATATCCAAATAGAGGAAATGTGTACAGCATACTTTTGAGGCTAGGTTTTCAAAATAAGGAAATCTGAATAAGTCTTATGACAAGCTGAACGCTTGTACAGGGAGGAGGGGGAGAGAGAGAGAAAGAGAGAGAGAGAGCGAGGGAGAGAGAGAGGACAAAAGCGTGCAACCCAGTGGAGCCGACCCGGAACGGCGCTTCATAAATTCAGTCTGGTAGCGAGTTCAAGCTGTCCTGAGAGAGACGGAGAGCGGCAGATGCCAAAAAGGGGGAAACTGAGCGCAGAGCTTTTCAGGACGGCGGGGGCCTGGAGGAGCCTTCTCTGTGTGGGAGGTCAGAGCCAGGGGCCTCTTATCTGCCCCCGCCTATGGAAGCCCACCAGGGACACTCGGCGCACCCAGAGGAAAAGCAGAATGCAAAAACACGGCAGGCCCGGCTTTTCATAGAATTGATCATTACTAATATCTCCTGGAATGTCCTCTTTTTATAAATAGAAAGAAAAAGAAACGAAAAGAAAATGGGGCTCCTAGTTTAATCTCCGGCGCGAGGTTGAGCATTGCCATGTTTAGATTGGAGGACCTCGCTGTGATTTGCGGCACCAAAAGCCAGCGATGACCACCATGAGTGCTGAGTACAGGGCCCCTCTTTGGGGAGTCTGTAGGTACAGAGCCTGTAATGGCCTTGTTAGAGGTGTCTGAACACAGCCCAGGCAACGAGAGCTGACTGTCTAAGAGTAAAGCTGTTAGCGAATGTGGGCACAGGGAGTGGCTGTCTCATGACAACACAAGGCTCTTATATTACCTCATTCAGCCTCCCACATACACACACACACACACCTAGAAACACTGATACTGTGCTGCGTTGTGTCACAATGCCTTGCATCAAAAGGAACTGACTCTACAGATGAGGTCAACAACTAAAAAAAAATGTACAAAGATGTGCATGTATAAATGGTCGTTGTCATCGCAGTATCTCATTGTTATTATTATCCTCAGCATCATCATCTTCATCCCCATGGCTACCACCATAACCATTAACAAAACATCCATGCCTATTTTCCATTGTATTCCGGATGAAGCCGTCCTTGTTTTCAGGTTGCATACATACAGTGTATCGTGTTTCTGTTTATTTGAGTTTTACATACTCTAAGACTAGTGTAAATCACATTTAAAAGACATATATACCTCATTATCCAGCTGCAACTCTAATTCTGCAAAATGCACAGGAGAATATTCAGACCTCATTTGTGGTGTAAACACTGCTTAACTGATCCAGATTAACTCCCATTCTCCTATTACCACCCCCCCACACACACACACACACACACACACACACACACACACACACACGCACACACGCACACACAACCAAGCCTCTGAGAAGCAGAAGGAGAAGAAGAAAAAAATAACACTCTGCAAAATCCCTGAGTAGCTGATGACCATATCATTTTTTTTCTTAATTAGACTTGTTAAATGTAATTACGATCTAATGCATTCCATACTCAGATTACGGCCCTCCTGTCTGCTCTTCTCCTCTCTCCTCCCCTGAGGCTCTCCTCCTGTCTGCTCTTCTCCTCTCTCCTCCCCTGAGGCTCTCCTCCTGTCTGCTCTTCTCCTCTCTCCTCCCCTGAGGCTCTCCTCCTGTCTGCTCTTCTCCTCTCTCCTCCCCTGAGGCTCTCCTCCTGTCTGCTCTTCTCCTCTCTCCTCCCCTGAGGCTCTCCTCCTGTCTGCTCTTCTCCTCTCTCCTCCCCTGAGGCTCTCCTCCTGTCTGCTCTTCTCCTCTCTCCTCCCCTGAGGCTCTCCTCCTGTCTGCTCTTCTCCTCTCTCCTCCCCTGAGGCTCTCCTCCTGTCTGCTCTTCTCCTCTCTCCTCCCCTGAGGCTCTCCTCCTGTCTGCTCTTCTCCTCTCTCCTCCCCTGAGGCTCTCCTCCTGTCTGCTCTTCTCCTCTCTCCTCCCCTGAGGCTCTCCTCCTGTCTGCTCTTCTCCTCTCTCCTCCCCTGAGGCTCTCCTCCTGTCTGCTCTTCTCCTCTCTCCTCCCCTGAGGCTCTCCTCCTGTCTGCTCTTCTCCTCTCTCCTCCCCTGAGGCTCTCCTCCTGTCTGCTCTTCTCCTCTCTCCTCCCCTGAGGCTCTCCTCCTGTCTGCTCTTCTCCTCTCTCCTCCCCTGAGGCTCTCCTCCTGTCTGCTCTTCTCCTCTCTCCTCCCCTGAGGCTCTCCTCCTGTCTGCTCTTCTCCTCTCTCCTCCCCTGAGGCTCTCCTCCTGTCTGCTCTTCTCCTCTCTCCTCCCCTGAGGCTCTCCTCCTGTCTGCTCTTCTCCTCTCTCCTCCCCTGAGGCTCTCCTCCTGTCTGCTCTTCTCCTCTCTCCTCCCCTGAGGCTCTCCTCCTGTCTGCTCTTCTCCTCTCTCCTCCCCTGAGGCTCTCCTCCTGTCTGCTCTTCTCCTCTCTCCTCCCCTGAGGCTCTCCTCCTGTCTGCTCTTCTCCTCTCTCCTCCCCTGAGGCTCTCCTCCTGTCTGCTCTTCCTCTCCCTCCACTCCTCCTCTCTCCTCCCCCTGAGGCTCTCCTCCTGTCTGCTCTTCTCCTCTCTCCTCCCCCTGACCAGAGAGAGAGAGAGAGCCTGAAAGAGAGGGACAGGGCCCCCCTGTGACAGGGAGGTGAACTGGGATCTTTTGCCCTCTCTGCTCCCCGTTCCTCCTCCACCTCCCGCCTCCTCCTCCTCCTCCACCTTCTTCTTCTTCTTCTCCTCCAAGCCTCTGTTTCAGAGAAGTGGAGCAGGAGCGGGAGCTGGGTCGGCCCTCTGCAGCTGGCCTGTGTTTATTTACTGGGTGGTGGTGAAATGCCGGGAAAACACGGCCTCCCACCTATTAAAGCCTGGGGGCAATGAAGGATGGCCCCAGGCTCTGCCCCACTCCCTCTGCAGGGCCCCTGTGGAAGGGCCCAAGAGAGGAGAGAGAGAGAAAGAGAGAGGAGAGGGAGAGAGGTAAGAGATCCCTGTTTTATTAACATGAGAACATTTGACTTTAATGCATTGGGCTTTAATAAAGGGACGTGGGCTTTAATGCATTCTTTATCGAGAATTACAATGCTCATTGTCGTCACGATTCTACGAAGCATTCCCACCTTCCAGAAAGGCCAGAGTTGATCTGAGAGCTGTGCAAGTTCTTAACTGGTGGCACTAGTGTTACCACTTAAGCCGTTGCTTGTGCCACCACTTACAAGTGGTATTTTCTCGAAAAGTGCAGAGTAGTTCTCATATCCCATGGCTCAGAGCCGCTAATTGAAACAGATTCTAAAACATATATAATGTATACAGTGTGATAGCAGCACAATATAGTGTCCCTGACTATGAAAACAGAAATGCCAGCCAACTCATTCTGTGGAGCTGAGATCATGTCCCAGTAGATGGCCTCAGCCTTGCGTGGCCCCTTATCGGGCTAAATGGCTCAAATCCTGAGACAGATTTACAGTTTAACACACATCGTGCCATGAAATGGGAGACATTATACCAATATTCTGGCCTCCAATGGCTGTAGTAATTGGACATGAGGGGGAGGACCTAGCAGTGGCAGCGATATGAACCTTCATCCAGTACCTGGGGTGCCAAAATACAAAAAAGAATATGCTTTAACTGTAAGGCAGAGTGTTGCACACATTATGATAATTCAACTCTGTGGTAATTTCTGAATGGTACCAAGTGTGCCTATCAATCACGTTCTAAAGGTATAAAGTTCCATTTAACACAATTTGTAAAATAAACCAGCAATTCTTGGAGAATCCCCTAGCCGGTTTTCTAATATATAGAAACCATTACTGTTCATTCATTAATGAAGCAGAGGAAAATGTTCATTTTCACTGGTATTCCGAGTGTTTCCTGCACTTTAGGATCCTACAGCCCAGGTTTCTCAGACTATGAGACTCTTAGCTATGAGAGACAGAGGGAAGATTAAATGAAATGGTGCTTGGCCTTACAAAAGTTCTGCCCAGTGTCCACAACAATGATCAGTGGGAGCATCAGCCAGTGAAACAGACTCGGGCGCTTTATTTGCCGTGAAACCATAGAGAGAAGGAGAAAATCCAGATGACCGACAAAATGTGAATAACAAAATGTTCGGATCACTGTGGGAATGTTGCGAGCGAAACACAGCACAGGTAAATAGGGTAATGATCTTGTTGTCAGAACATATAATTCTTTAATGTGATGGGCAACTGCATTAAAAAGAAATCAGTAAAAGGAAATTAATTCGAAACACAACATGGCTGCCTTTTGGCTAGAAAAAAATAATTTTAACATTGTGTTACAGACTTCCTGTGGCCATGCTGTGATCCAACAAGGAAACACTCTCCACTGGATTCATGTCTTGATACATATGAATAATGCTGACAAGTGGCCTTTTTTTACCACCATTGTTAGTGCTAGATCCACGGTGTCGGTGATGGGGCCATTTCCTCTGAACACACGGGCGTCCGCATCAACCTGCCCTCACACATCACTGCTGACTGGGACAGATCGCAACGTTTGATTGGCCGAATTGGATCCATCTGTGTGAGCCAGGCAGTTACAGATGTGCCAGATAGAGAAATGTTATGGCAGCTCACGCTTAGTGGACTGTAATATACTGTACTAATGATCAACTGTAGGATGAGAAATGACATCTTTGTGACCGGTATTTATGGCAGAACATCTGTCCGAAGTCACACAGGGCAAGCTTTTTTTTTTTACTATTGTCTGGTCAGGATTGTTTTGTGCTATGCAGATTTTATGTGGTTAGAACGAAACAAGGTAGCTGTTTAAATGAAAACAAACAAAAAAAAACTACAACTTTTTTCATTTAGATATTTTGCAGCCATTTAAAACTGTTTCAGCAAGGGCACAACAGGCAAAGTTTCCCCTAGCAGTTCAGAGGTAAAAAGGAGTACAGGGGTGGCCATATAAGGAATGTCCCAGCAGGCCCTTCGTCAGACACATGGCCTCTCACAAACCCAGGGGAGGGCCCACAATGCCTCACACATTCTGGGATGGCAGTGAGGCAGAACCAGGGTGAGGTTTGGGCCAGACAGCCCAGGGAGGGAGGGAGAGAGGGAGGGATGGGAGAGGAGGAGGGGAGAGGAGGGGAGGGGGCAGCCAGGCAGGGGGTGGGTGGGGTGTTGGCATACAAAGTCCTTTTCTCCATGTTCATCTTCAGGTCATCAATACTCCTGCCAATCCTCAGCAACAATGGTGGGCTGCATTGTACTGGTATAGTGCTAAGGCAATGGTGGAAATCTCATTCCGAACACCACATAATATTTGGACTGTATTCAAGAGTATTCTAAAATATTCAAGCAACATGTGGACCTTATTCCAAACATTTTTTTTTGTGGCAGTAGCAGAACATAGCATTTGTCAACATTATTGAGGCATTCAACTATAATATATGGTTAAGAAAGAGGAAGAAACAAAAAACACCAACACACTGCAACAATGATCTGAATAAGGGATTATGTTAGTTTGAAAATATGTATATTTCACATAGCATGAACTTTTTATCAGTTTTGGAAATCAAGTACCTCATGTAGTTTCTGGGCAATAAAAACTCAGTGCCATGCAGTCTCATGATAGTTAACCCTTTTGTGCCAGAGAGGGAGAGAAAGATCTCACCCACTGCCAAAAGCTTCTTCTTCAGGACTTCAGAGAATACGCAGAGCAGTAATCGCATGCATGGTAATCTCAGATTACTCGGTTTTGTTCAACAAATGTCAACACATATCAACAGTCATTATGAGGATGAGGAAATGCAGACAACAGACAACAGTTGGAAAATTAGAGGTTACCCACAAAATAGCTCCAGTGCTTCTTGGAACCATATGCCGAGTGTCATTTAATACTTTTCTGCACAGCACACACAGTCTCAAACAGCATACGACATACATACAGATTTATACAGTATATAATACATTTCTTATCTAGATTTTTCTATAAAAAACCATAAAATTCAAGTTCATTTAGATTCAGTGGATATGGCAATAATGACAGTACTGAATAATGACTATTATTATACCTGTGCTGAATATTATATGACTCTTATGACTGGTGCAGTTTAGTATGTTAATTGGATGACCATATTTGTTGTATGACTTTTCATTATGCTCTCTCCTGCCAGATGGTGAAGCAGATATGATTGTCATTCTAGTTTCTCACTGGAGGTGCTCTGCGGTGATGCATTTGGATCCAGAGAAACAGCATGTTCCATACTTGATTTCTGACACACACATTTGTCAGGAACACTGTTTACTTCCTCCCGGCTATTACGTGCTAGCTCGTCGGTGGGTGTCTGAGCCCTGCTGAATTCTGGGAACTGGGAGTTGTTTGGAGGGGCTCAGCCATTCTCCCCTCCCTTCTGGCACCACTTCACAAGAGAACTCATGCAGCTCAAATATTTCTGCGTCAAATGATCTACAAAAACACATCCCACTGAGAAGACAAAGGCAAAGTGTGTGTGTGTGTGTGTGTGTGTGTGTGTGTGTGTGTGTGTGTGTGTGTGTGTGTATGTGTATGTGTGTGTGTGTGTGTGTGTGTATCAGTGCATGTTTGAATGTGTGTGGCTAGGTTTGAATGTTGCTTTATTATTTTTTTCACCGTAAGATAAATACGTTCTCTTTATAGCACAACTGTGTCCGAAAACTGCTTAATTCTGCTCGCCAGCTTACTTTGAATGTCTTCATTTTCCATTGCTTTTCTAACAAGACTGACCGGCGTGGGTGATACTTGTGCACCCCGTTAGTCGCTTTCGCTGGTGAAAGATAGATGATAGCATATCATTAAGCAGCAACGCATCCGATCCCCTCTCGATCACTACCCAAAGATCAAGCCTCTGGTCCAGAAGTAGAAGATAGCCCAGAGGCATGTTCCAGGGCCCGGCAAACAGATCCATTTCCATCACGCATCCCCACTGCCATTAAACTCTCATTTAGCAGGTCAGTATCGGACGTCAGGCCAAGCGCCAAGCCAAATCGATTGGAATGCAAGTTTATCAACACCAAACTCAAAACGTTACACACAAGGGTAGGATGAGGTGAAGGGGGGTGGAAGTCGGCGGGTAGTTCAGAGGCTTGGGGGGAGCAGTGGGACCACCCTGCTTCTCTGTGGCCCCGAGGGGCTGGCCCCTGCTAAAACACTACCACACAGAGGGGTCGCCGGACTACCCCCTG
>NC_063189.1:44975516-45000516 GCF_017589495.1 Alosa alosa | reverse complement strand
ATATAAGGTGGGTTTGAGAGCGACCAATATTCAAACAAGTGTGCTAGGATGTTTTTAAACCACTGACCAATTTTCTGTAATCGACTTTTGCAATAACAACTTAACACACACACTAGATTTTTTTTTTTCAACAGTCCTTCATTCAGCAATATGTCAGAAAAGAGAGTATACATTTCAGCAGCATTCTCAACTATCAGTATATTTATTCAGACACATGGCGCAAGCAAAAGAGTTGTTAACAAGGTTTGTCTATGCCAAGGGACTTCCCTTTCACTTAAGCCCATGTACTCACGTACACAGTGTTGGAGTGGAACGCCCTCAGGGAATGTTTCATTAGCACAGAAATAGTGGCACTTCAATCAGCCAGATTCTTTGTTGTCAAGGCAACAAGGTAACACACAAATACAGGTGTGTACTTCATGTGTATGCCACGGCGCGTTGCAAAATCTTGGCACAGGTGAGCATGCCTAGCTGTCATCATGCGAGCTGTCAGCCCATGTCTGTTGGGAGCTTTTGTGCCTTAATGACATCAGAAGCGGAGGAGAGGATTTGAATGTCGACATCAGTGCCGCAACCAAATTTTTACTGATGAAACCCTAAGAGAGTTTCGCCATAAAGTATGTGGCATTTGCAACAAACTTTCCAGAAATTTCCTGCATGAAAAAAAAAAGTTTCAATCTCACCCTTGATCATTTACACACTAACAGAGAGCTTGTACATCTTAAAGTGACCCTGATTGTTGTGTCCAGCATGGTAAGAATAACTACTGTGAGACAACCCCCTGGTGTCCTTTTAGAAACTGTGCTAAACCTTGGTGTGAGGCGCTTACAGTATGTATTTTTCAATAGAATATCTTATGACATTAACGCTTGCCAAAGCGATCTTACAGCGCGCTGTGTTGTATCACCCATGTGAATAGCTCAGTGTTGGCCGGTGGGCAGTGTCTGAATATAGCTGGGCTTTACACAGGCAATGACATCATAGGCTCTCTGCATATGGGGGCGATCAAATTGGGCAATGCAGCACAGTCCCTACTGTTGCTCTTAGACAGTGATGTCATGCTGGCTTTAGCTCATAAAAGCCTGTGGGGTTCTGGGCTGTAAAGTACCTGTGTGAGGCCTACTCCGCTCCACTCCCTGAGATCTCAGGTGAGCTTGGCCACACTGGGCTTTCACAGAGTCTCCCGAGCGGGCCCTTCTGCCCAGACACGCAGGCAACAAGATGAAGTTTTTTCCAGGGGAGTCTCTGGGCCGTCCTTTCACACTCCAATGATTTTCTTTATCCTCCAAAATTGCGACACATTCTGACAGAGTCCAATCTGCCCTGTGGCAAAGACCTGCTCTTTAAGAAGTGTCACTGTGTGCGTCTATGTATACGTGTGCGTGTGTGTCTGTGTGTATGTGTGTTTCTGAAGCCACAGGAAGAGGGCCAAGCCTACAATGAGGTGTGTTACTTTGACAGATGCACATTTCACACCACACACTCTCACACACTCATGCAAGTGACTGAGAAACATACCCTTATGCCTCTGCCTCGAGGCCGTGACTCAGAGGAGATAGAACACAGTGTGCGGTTTGTTTCCGCAGAGGGCTCAATGAGATATACTATCTCCCGGAGTGATGAAAACGACAAAGAATCGACAAGATATCGTGTCTAATTAAGTCAATTTAATGCTTAGTGGTTTTGAAAGCCGACTTGGCTAAGCTAGGGCCCAGCTCTGCTTTTTTGTAAATGAGAGTTCTGAGTCAATATTGAAACTCACCATGAGTACATGTCATATTTTCATTTCCTGACTGTCAATGTTGACGGCCCCTCTGTACAGCGGGCTTCAAAGGGCCCGGAGGACTCAGCAGTGGCCGCGCGTAATGGGGACTGACGCAGCGAGGAACAGGGGCATGGAGAGGGCCTCCAAAGAAAACCAGCGGGACAACGCGGCACTGCACACTCGAACGATTCACCAGTCGGGCGCGCTGAGCTCCAGGCAAACACGGCAAAGAAACATATGCAAAGGAGTTAAAACAGTCCTCCCAGAAAGTTAACACTTGTAGACACCTACAGTCCAATCACCCAATATGTCTCTTATGTTGAGATTTTTATATACATATATATATATATATATATATATATATATATATATATATATATATATATATATATATATATATATATATATGTATATATACATAATTTTTTTTTTCAGATGGGGCATAAATGATGGTGTCCATGTAGGGAAGCCTCACTTTCACACAAACTGGCCTCCCTAATCCATGCATATTTATCCCGTATGTCTACACTTTTGGAAACATCCAAACCAGATGCCATCTCTAGAGTAAATGACAAACACCTGAGCTGGTGACCTCCATCAGGTGACGGAGCGAAGCCCCATGTGTTACTAATTAAAGGGAAGGCCGAGCCCAAATTGGGTTAAACCAGCATAGCCAACCTCTTGTGCTTTTAGCACATAAGCCTGTTATTAAACCCAGCCTGGCTATTCACAGACTGTGGGACCTCTCTGACCAGCTCCAGCCAAAAGCTGGTTCTAATGGCCACCAAATGACTCCAGCATGGAGCATAACCTGGGCAGATGCCCCACTCGAAATGAGCTCAATGCTGAGCTGCACAATGGGACCAATGTGGGAGCGTTAATACGCACATGCAGCTATTTGACTCGCTAGTCACCTAGGTCAGGGGTTGAGAAGCGGTCAAAAGCTAACTTTAATCTTGACACCTACATTTATCATTTTTTTACAAGGACACAGCATCATTATTAAGTGTGGATAGCTTTGAAAAGTCAGTTAAAATTCATCTTTAACTGAGCAGGAGATTATACAAAAAAAAAGAATTATAATTAAAAAAAAATCTTAGTCTCATCAGAAAACCAAACTGAAAACCGAACTGAAAACAAAACTAAACATCAATTATTTTCTAACCAGCTGACAACGTGTTTCATGTCCAGGTTAATAAAAATAAAAATTTCTCTGAGTGATTGCAGCCATTTTTATTAGCAGTCATCTATCATTGGAGTAAAGACTCATCAAAAGCAAACGGAAAGGCACAAGGACGACGACAGGGCGAAGACAAATGTATAACTCAGTCTACTGACCTAAAATAAAATAAGAAGTCAAAATGTGGCTCCTAGAAGTCTAAATCATAATTGCAATGTTGTACGTTATAAACTATAATTGAAATGATATTTTTGTTTTACAATGCCCAACGGAATTGAATATGAGGTCTTATTTTTTGCTGTCTACTATTTTATTCTTTATCCCGTGTGTTGTAGCATAGTGGCGTGCCCGTGCCGTCTGCATCATGTGGGTCTGACAGAGAGAAGCAGGACAGGAGGTTGGGGTGGAACTGATTTGTGGAGCTCGTAAACAGCCCGGGCCTGTTCGCCACACAGTAAAACAGAGTTGAAAGTTGAGCACTTCATTACGGCTGTCAAGGTCTGTAGGACAGACAGGGACACAAGGACGGGGTCTCGCGACCGAGCGGCCTGCCCCCGCCCAGGACGGGTCATCCGTCAGGCAGGCGGCAGTGGCGGCAGCAGCAGCGCGCGGACAGGCAGGCCCATGCCCCCACGGCCCACAGCGCTGGTCCGGTCCGCTGGTGTCATTATTTACGGTGGCTCCAGCGGTCTTGAAGGGTGCAAAGTGTTTCTAATAAACGGTTTTGAGTTTCCCCACCTCATCTCTCTCTCTGAGCGTGTGTGTGTGTGTGTGTGTGTGTGTGTGTGTGTGTGTGTGTGTGTGTGTGTGATGGCTCACGCCTCTAAAGAATCCCAGACTGCTGACAGCCCAGGGGTCGCCAGTGTCTCCCTCGCTCTCTTTCTCTCTGGGGGAGGTGGGGAGAAAGTCAGGGAGACAGACAGAGAGAGAGAGAAAAAAAAACTCAGAGAGAGAAAGAAAGAGACCATAAATAACTGGCAGGTCCTTGTGCACGATGGGATTGCTATTAGGGCTCAGTGTCCAAATGGCTGCTTATATTTCACAGGTAAGAAGGCATGTGTGTGTGTGTGTGTGTGTGTGTGTGTGTGTGGTTATGTATGTGTGTGCATGTCACGTTTTTGTGATAAGATGTCTCTAAAGGGAGGAGAAGGGAGTGAAGGGTGTGAGAGAGAGAGGGATGAGTGAGATGACACAGGCCACTCGTCCTCCCTTCTCTGTGAGGCGCGAGAGGAGGAGAGCAGAGGACGGCACGGGGTGTGGGGGGGGTGTGGGGGTTGAGACCACTGCTGTCGGCCCTGCCCGTCCCCCGGCCCCTCGGCCCTCACCGCCGCCTCCTCACTACAGCTCCACTCATAAACACTGACCTCTTCTGGACAGGAGACAAGGGCATACCAGGTCACCTTTTAATTAGGGGAGCATTAAGGAGGAGTCTTGGAGAAATTAGTGTGTGTGTGTGTGTGTGTGTGTGTGTGTGTGTGCTGAGCAGGCATATCAGAAGGGCAGTCTATAAATGTTGGGGGTTGGGTGGTAGAAGTGGAAAAAGATACCAAATGAGAGAGCGAGAGAGAGAGAGAGAGAAAAAGCAAAAAGAAACATAACACAAAAAAGAAAAGGCAAGAGAGAAAGCTGTGACGGGTAATAGAGACTATTTGAAAGACACAGAGAAAGACAGAAAGACAGAAAGAAAGAAAGGCAGAGAGAGAAAGAAAGAGAGAGAGTGACAGAGAGGGAGAGAGAAAGCGTCGTGTCTGAAGTTGGGAAACCCAATATTATGCTATGGCTCTTCATTACAAGCTGACACGTCTCCCATCGTGATTGTCAGGGACGGGAGCTCTTAGAAAAGCATTTAGCCAACAAAGAGTATGAAACCTTATCGCCACGTTCTGTTTTATCTCCGCCCCGCATCGGTCGCCAGGCGACTCAGGAATTAGAGGTTTAATATTTGATATCGTTGGGGTCATCTGCATTCATGAGAACTTGGAGAACTCGTCTTTTTCCCCTCTGCTTTCCCAGACTGTGTCCATAATTTCCACATGACGTTAATGCAGGCCAAGCGCTACCCTATATCTCTCCCTGGACGCCCCTCTGTTCTGCTAAAGAGGATCACTGCAAGACCAGATCGAGTGAAAGCAAACCCCCATACAAAGTGTTTGAAGGGAGAGGTACAGTATAGTAAAAAAAAGATAATTTGCTTGTGTATGCTGTGTGTGTGTGTGTGTGTGTGTGTGTGTGTGTGTGTGTGCGCATGTATGTGTGTGAGTCTATGCATGTCTGAGCATGCATATGTCTGTATGTGTGTGTGTGTGTGTGTGTGTTGTGTGTGTGTGTGTTTGTGTGTGTGTGGGGTTATGTATGTGTGTGTGTGTGTGTGTGTGTGTGTGTGTGTGTACATTTGTATGGGTATATGTCTGTGCATGTCTGTGCATATATCTGTATCTGTGTGTGTGTGTGTATGTGTGCGTGTGTGTGTATAGATAAGGTAAGCACTTTTGTCTGTGTCCTGAGCTCACACTGCAGCCTCAGTTGATTTCTCTGCACTCCCACACACTGCCACCAGTCAGTCATTAACTCTGACACCACCTCCCTGTTCTGATCCTCCATCAGCACACACAACATCTATTTAACATGGACGCTCACTGACTCTCTGTTCACGCCTCAAAGAACCTCGGAACTACTGAGCAAGTAGGCGATGTGCATACAGTATACTGTGGGCTCTATCTTGCACTCCAGCGCAATTGACTTTGTATACTCGCGCTTTTGTCTTTCCTATTTTGCAGTCGGCGCATATTGGAATTTTCCCTCCACAGTTACATGTGCGCCCACAGGGGCGTTTCAGCGAAAAGAGGGGGCGTGTTCTGGCGCAAACGTTGATATTTTGCAGTTTCAGAAAACAATTCCGTCACAGACCAGGAACCTCCTTGTCTAAAGTCAGTGGCGCAAATTCAGATGCTATTTTAACGGTGCATGCATGGCCACAGGCCTGCAGGAATGAATGCTATGCACACCAATCTACAGACACCCTGTGCGCAGATGGAAACATTCAAAGCCTTGATAATATATGTCCGTTTCCCGGTTTTGTTCGTGCATTGGTCAACTAAAAATTTAGTAGCCTATATAGTACATTTACATGCAATATCTTTACAACAACAATGCCTAATTACGAGACACGGCAGGTGAAAACATCGTTTTTTCATGCTCTGGTCAATTTCGAGATTTTGGGCTAATTTGCTACCTTAGCATGTATACTTTCACACTACTACAACAACAAAGCCCGATTTACACATTTAGGTGTTTATTTCATTACATTTTGTCTACTCGCGCCTGTATATTTCTCCTAAATTCACCAAAAGTTAGTCTTCTAACGTTTCATGCTCTACCGCGACCGTGCTAGAAAACATAACATGTGTAGTGCCGTTGGAAAGCCCTGTTTTTCCTGCATGACGTTGTGCTATCCAAATATGGACACTTCCTTTGTAACCGCAACCAATCGCGAAAGTTCAAAGGCGAAGTCTAACTCTAGGCTGAGAACGGAATCTCTTGGCTGTGTTCCAAGGCTGTTTTCTCAAATTGAGTTTTTCTCATTTTCAAATAGAAACATCTCAGCCTTTGTAGCACCTATGTACACCAAACTTTCCAGATATACACTTAGCAGTGTTCTGAAGATATTTACAGAGGGATTTGTTAATAAATCATTCCTGGCCTGATTTATGTGACATTTTAATCAAA
This sequence comes from Alosa alosa, assembly GCF_017589495.1. Taxonomy (NCBI): domain Eukaryota; kingdom Metazoa; phylum Chordata; class Actinopteri; order Clupeiformes; family Clupeidae; genus Alosa; species Alosa alosa. Next base: position 44,993,845 of record NC_063189.1, on the reverse strand, counting down.
AATCGATTTTTTAAGGCTATGGACAGTATATTCTGATTTCCTAGGTAATGAAAGCAGATATCCTGAAATCCCTTTATCTTGTATGCAAACAAAATGAAAAAATAATTTTGTACCTGGCTTTATCATATGTTCAGATCTATCTACCGAAAATATATGCAAAACAACGTTTAAGCCACTCCCTAAGTTGTTAATTGCCACACCCCTGGGCGCATTGTTTAAAAAATAAACGTGCAAAATAAGGAATTAAACTTGGCGCCGGGTGGATAACGAGTTTTACGCCATACGCCAGGGTGCAAAATACAGCCCATTATCCCGCCGGTAAAATAGCAACAGCGCCCAAGATCCGCCCACAAAGTGACTTGCGCAAAGTCAAATGCGCTGGAGTGCAAGATAGAGCCCAGAATGTGCCTGTGTGTGTATGTGTGTGTGTGTGTCATGGTATCTAAGGGGGGTCAGATTTATCGCCTCGCTGGACAACCCCATGAGGAGGCACCATGATGGAAAGGTGAGGGATAGAGTGAGAGAGGGAAGGAGTGAGAGATAGAGAAAGAAAGAAAGAAAGAAAGACAGAAAGAGATAGAGAGAGAGAGAAAGAGGGGGGAGAGATTAACAGAGAAGAAAAGAAATGGCACATAGAAAGTCTCAGGGAGAGTGAGTGAGGGTGAGATATTGTGAGAATGAGAAATAGAAGGATAGAGTGAGAAAGAGAGAAAAGAGAGAGAGAGCACTGTGGCCATTTTAATGGACTGAGATGAGACGAGTGTCTCCCTCCACTCTGTGGAATGACCATGGGGAGATGGTCAGCCAGATATGTGTCCCGGTATTAATCACCAGCAACACAGGGTTAACGACCAGCCTCCTCCCACCACCACCACCGCACACAGAGCCAGTGCAGCCACGGACAGACACCCCGTTTAGAGCCCACTCTGGGAGGGAGACATTCAGACAGGGATGGAGGGGGCAGACAGAGAGAGAGAAAGAGAGAGGGAGACAGAGAGAGAGACAGAGAGAGACTAGACAAGAGGAGGAAAGGGAGGTGGGAGAGTGGACAGATTAACAGAGAGGGGATTTGGTCAGTGGATAGCCTCTCCAGAGGAGCGCTCAGCTGATGGAGTCCATGACTGCAGACATTTTGTGCTCTCACAGGAGAGGCCATACCGTCCTCTAATGTCTGCCGGGAGTCAACAAGCTATGGCTCACTCAATGTAGAAACTTCCAATATCTCAAAGTAGAAACAAGACACAACCTAACAATGATTCTACTCTCTACATTTTCACTTGTGATATAAATAGAGACAGACATCTACATCTCTGCAAAAATCTGTTAGCAAAAAAAATGACCAAAGCTTTGTTTTTTTTTTTAAATAACAATAGCACTAGAAAGCCTTGATGCAGATGCAGTAATACCTTTACTCAATTTCCCTGCAAATAGACATGTTCATTACGAGCAGTGCAGAGGATGATTACGTTCAGAGCTTGTTGCAGGCACCTATAAATATGCTCTCTTTTGAATTACAGACCACAACTGCATACTTCTGCATTTACTCTGTCACCTGAACAACGTCATCTCATGATATGCCAGGGATCACTCCTGTGTGCATCAAGCATAAAGGAGTTTGACAAGCTAAATAAACAATAGATGTATCTGTGGCATCTGAGACTGTCATTGTGGTAAAGCATTTTCTAAATATAGAGCTGGAATGATGCAGTAACTGATCTGTGAATGTTGCTCATCTGGTCTGGCCATTTCGGAATAAATACTTGCTCTGTTTGCATTTTAAAAAAAGAACTACACACACAGACACACACATGCTAATAACTGGATGAGAGGTTTACGTTGGTGGTGTTCCCACACACACCCACACACACCCACACACACACACACACACACGCTGACTGTACAGAGGGTCAGAAGCTGCTCTTTTAATACGACTTGTTTCATGTAAGGAGACAGAGTCTGTCAGCTGTCCTGCATTAACTACTGTTTTTAAGTTCTGCCCTGGAGTTTATTATTGTTTCAATAATATCGCATTACGCCTCCATCTTGAGTTTCAGCTGAACATGCCGAGCATAGTAATCCAAGTCATTCTAGGCATTTATCTAATGTTGTCCACATACCTAATATTTGACTTGGCCCTCATTGCTGCACCACTATGGTCTTATCTCTTAAATCAAATGTTCCCCTGCTTCAACTGACCCCTTATTGTTCCAGCGGAATCAGAGCTGCTCTTTTTCATCAAATATTCATTTCACACACTCGCATAAATCATTAACTTATATTGCAAAATTCAAAGCACCGTTTGTGTATGGGATAGGGGACATATCTGTAGGGTGATATCTGGGACATATGCTGCCACAGATCAGATAGTGTGTTTGCAGACTGCCTTTTCTGAGGAGACGTTAGCATAGATGATCACACAGACGTGTTCCGCAGGCATTCCAGGTGCCCACAGAGTAATTTGTAGCGTGTGTTTTTGTAATCGGCAGAATGTGCAAGTTTTGACATAGTCAGGTCGACACACGTCTCTCACAGTTAAAAGAAACAAATGACTTTACCTAACTTTGCTCTGTCTCCCATTTGCTCTGTATGTGAAATGATTATCGTCAATTCATTTAAAAAAAAGAATGCACTGACATTACAGCAAGAAAGTTATTATGACTGCCGTGCAGCGAAGCAGCGGTCATATAAAGCGCTTTCAGACATACGTGTAAGACCGGAGGTTCTGCGGATGTTAAACGCTGGGGCCGTATATCTGAACGACATAACCGGTCATATGGAAGTCCGAATTTAGCCGGTTGTTCTACTACTCCCCCCCTAGTATTTCCTCTGGACATTATTTAAATGTGCTGTGTCTGAACAAAGCGTAGAACATGCGGTTAAAATTCACACCTAGTGAGAGGGCGTGTCGGTGACGTTTCTTTCTCGCGTCCATGTGGTTAAATCTGACTTAAATGCCAGTGTTATGATGGAGTGGCATAGTGCTGTCCAGAAAATCTCCGACCTGGAAAGATGCAGCCATCACGGAGCTACTGTCCATGAGGGCAGACAGCATTGTGATAGAACACATGAAGGGAACAGTAGCCTACAGCGACGTCGTTGACGACAATAGGAGTATTTAATAAATTGTCAGCCAACACGGTCGGTTTTCTATTCATTGATAGCCTTCTCATGACCTCACTGCTGAGCTCGCTGATATTTGTTGAGCATAAATATGCCTAGAGAAAATGAAAATGAAGAAAACGCAACTTTGTTCCAAGCTCCTTACGTAAATGCAATAGACGAATGGGGAGGATGCTTTTGGAAAAATAAACCATGAAAAAACAAACCACTTCACTGTTATGTTAGTATTTTGTTTGTTGCTTAAAAACGTTGTATATGATGGCCTTGAAGTCTTGAGTTAGCCTACTGAATTGGCTGGCACCATAAAGTTTGTGCATGCTCTCTCCAACGCAAACCAGATTTGGGGTTCCATAGCCAAGTAATTCTGCTACATAACGTTGAAAACAGATAAATGTGTTTATTTGAAGTACACATACAAATACTGTAGGTCAATTTCAAGTGCGCACTTACGTGACTACTTCAAGTATTAGCCTACGCACAATAGATTTTTCTTCTTTAGCCTACATAATGCATACACTTTGTAAACAAACAGCAGCTGTGACAGCGGCCGCATATATTCTGCGTCATATCTCGCCTCTTGTAGAGTTTCTACGAGAGTTCCTCTTGTAGAGTTCCCCCACCCCTCACTCGACAACCACACAGAGATTCTGTAATGTGCGTGTATGTCGTTAACACATAGGTCTGTATAAGGTCAGTATAAGGTCCGCAGGTTAGCATCATATCTGAATCATCCGAGGGTCGGACCTCCGTTTGACAAACCGTTTTTTCTTTTTTTTCTTTTTCGCATGGCCAATTTTCCGTCAAGGACTCCCGGGACACTTAAAGACTGGGGTGCACGAAACTTGGAGGGCATGTAGCCCTACAAGGATAGCATGGAACCATTGTTTTTCTGGACCCCCCGAAAGGAGGGTAGGGCGGACACAGTTTTCTGTGAATATCTCGAGAACCGTAGGGTTTAGGGGGACCAACCCATTCTATAACCACTCATTTCATCTATAGCACCACCTAGTTAAAAACAAAAAAGTAAAAATGAGGTGTTGTAATCGCAGGTATCTGGGACCTAACATAGTCAAAACTGCACGAAATTGGAAGTGTAGGATCATTATGACACCTTCTGAATGCACACCAAGTTTTGTGGAATTCCGTTCATGGGGGGCCATACAATAAATTAATTTATGTCACTGTACACCAACTGGCCTGTAGGTGGCCGGACAGTTTCCTGTAAATATCTCGAGAACCGTAGGGCCTAGGAGGACCACCTTTTTTTGTATGTTGGTCTTAAGGGGCAGTGTTGCCACAGTTACCTTGAAAAAGTAATCTGATTACTGATTACTGATTACTCCTTTAAAAAGTAACTTAGTTACTTTACTGATTACTTGATTTTAAAAGTAACTAAGTTAGATTACAAGTTACTTTATTAGTTACTTTCAACAGCTGTCGACAACACCCCCACCGCCTCAACATAAAAATGATAACTGGTTTTTCCAATACTCACTATACTGGAAGTGCATTTTAACAGCAATGTATAGCAGACATCCCAACTTAACCTACTTAGATACTGAAATTCAGATGTTTGTTCAATAATGTCTAAGTACACCAAATAAGGAAGGCCTATTGATAGAAATTGTTATAGTAAAATATGTAGATTTTTTGTAGATTTGTTTTTCATGTAGCCTTGGCAACTAGCCATCTTGTATACGTTAGACCGGCACATCCGGGAACTTGACTCGTGACAAACGTTCCCGCCCCTTTCGGGGGGAAAACAAACAACCCCTCTCATTAACTCCAACGCAAATTAGGGTCAATAAACGTAATTGCATTAACAGAAATCGCGAGGAGTAAATAATAACAAAAAATACCACAAATCAATATGACCACTCAATACATAACCACTTTGGGTCGTTGACCGTGAAAGATACCTACAAAAGCTTAATTCAATTAATATAAAACATGTCCCTTCAGTCTCCCGAGTGCAAGTGGTGCAACAACCCCACTCAGTGACCAGAAGTGTCATACGGTCTTCTCTTCTTATGGCTTGTAGCCATAATTTTTTTCTTCTGTCAGGATTTTTTGAGGACATGGTAGGCAAAAAAGAAACTCAGGGGGGGTTCTTAGCTGTGTGGTTGGTCTACCGGTTCACTCTGGCTTGTTCTGAGGGAATGTTTTCCCCTCAAAAGGGGCATGGCGCAAACAACCTGCTCTGTGTGACGCGGGTCCGGTTGTAAGTATAGGTCTGAGTAATATGCAAATTAAATTACACTTGTTAAACTCACCTCAACAAGTATTTTGCAATCATTTAACCCGCCGTGAGCAATGCTAAAGTCGCTGTTACAAACAGTGCAGTGTGCAAGATTATCATTATGTTTTATCTTTTGAGACAATTGGGTAGGCCTACACTTTTGTATAGTCTGATGTGAAATGGGTCTTAAATCTTCCTTTTTGAGGGGCACTGACGCTGCCATCACGCTCCTGTTCCTAGATACACTGACTGAACTGATTAATAAGGTTTGGGAGAAAAGAGATAAGCACACTTACACTGAAAACTGATTGGTTGATTTAGCAAAACAGACCAGGATGCTCTCTGTCTTGTATGCGCTTCAGGCACACACGCACCACTCCTCTCTCTCTCCCTCTCCGTTGTGTGCGTGTTAAGATCATATGCACACACGATTTGAAGTCCGGTCTGGCTTGCGTGCTCTTGTTCGCTCTAGGCTCTAGGTTCCGGGAGATTTTATGTAATTTGCGGGCGTCAGGAAGCTATCAATATGTGGGAGACTCCCAAAACTTCGGGAGACTTGGGATGTCTAGCTAGACAGCACTTTGTCGCCAGCACAGAATGTACAATGTACCTTAATGTTGTCATGTTTAGCTGACACAAACTCAAAATAATGACTGATGAAATGCATCTCTCTCTCTCCCTCCATTGTTTACGTTTGTGTCGCTGTGTGGTTTTACACGTGAATTGTGCTCATGCTGAAAACGTGAGCATAGCCTATATGACATTAATCCCCAAGACAAGAAGAAAGCAAAGAATATATTTTTATTAAGGAAAATGACAAAAATAGTAACGCACAGTAACTTAGATAAGTAACTTTAATCTGATTACTGGTTTGTGAATAGTAGCACGTTAGATTACCCGTTATTGAAAAAAGTGGTCAAAATAGACTAACGCGTTACTGGCATCACTGTTAAGGGGTCATGTTAACCCATTCCATATGCACACATGTGCATAAACAGATATTCACACACACACATACATTCACAGTAATCATACATATGACAATGACACATACACACACAGTAGACATATGTACACATGCATGCACATGCACACACACACAGGCACACCCACAAGCACATGCATGCACGGACACACACACACACACACACACACACATAAACACGTACATGCACACATGCACACAATTCAAGAATTTCATGTTTCGGTACTTGTTGTCTAGCAGATACCAGTGAGAATTGAGTGTGCATAATGCAATTCAGTGAGACAGTTAGAATCAGCAGCCAGACCAGCAGATACCCTGACTTTGCTGAATTACTAAAGCTAAGCAGGTGTAGCAGGTAGACCTTCTCTGCTTGCTATTTCCCCATAGCACCTGCAAGTACTAATGAAGGGGGCGGGACATAGGCATTTAATCAATCTGGCACCAGTGGAGTGCTACTTAAGAGGGGCAGCAGCCAGTAGCAATGTAGACTCCACTGGTGTAGCCCCTGTCTGCTACCGTCAGGCAGCACAGTCATGCTGATGGGGAACATGGGTCGTGCTGCTGTCTTGTCTTGTCTTGGTTTTGCTTTGGTTATTTTATGTTTGGTTTTTGTGTTGCCTGTCTTGTCCTTCTGTTTGTGTAACTTTTATGTTTATTTAGTAGGGAGGTGGCTCTGAGGGGGGGCTAGTCTAAGCATACGTGTGGTGTGGTTTTGTGTATTGCTTATCGCTTTGCAGTGTGCCTTTGCTGTGTAACAGGTGAGCTTTTCTTAATGCTTGCATGTAAAATATTTGTGTGGACGTCCATAGTTGCCACCCTCAGATCCCCACTGCCCAACCGTTTGTGTATTAATAAATCCTTTGTTTTCCTGGAATCATGTCTCCATGGTGTAATTACGAACCTGAAAGAGCTGTCTCGGTTTAGAGGTACGATCTCTTAAAGATTCCCTGATGCACTAGGCCTCAGGGTGGCGTAGTCAGGCTGCTGTGATTGGCCCCCTGGGCCTTCCTAAGTATTACCCTGTTACACAGGCTTAGTTAGTACTTGGATAAGAAACCTTCTTGGAAGAGTAGGTTCCTGCTGGAAGCGGTGATGGTGGCTGTGGTGGCACTCTTCCCTGTGGCCAAAAGCCACCAAACAAATATCAATCCCAATGTCCTATTGCAGTGACAGGGCCACTGTACTGCAGGAGATGTTTTCCTTTGCATGAATGTTAAATTAAGGTCCTGACTCACCATGGTTGTTAAAGATCCCATGGCACTTATCGCAAAGAGTAGGTGGTTCCCTGATTTGCTTTATTTATGTACACATACATAAAGACACACACACATGCACACACACATAAAAACACACACACACACACACACTACACATGCACACACACATACATGCACACACACGACACGCACAAACACACACACGCTCACAAACACATAAACGCACATGCACACACACACATGCACCCACAAAACACACCTACATACACAAACACAAGCACACACACACACACACACACACACACACACACACACACAAAAACACACACAAAACACATACACAAAAACAACTACACACTCTGCACACACTCAATTACAAACACACAAAAAAGGAACAAAGTAGGAAATGAACACAGACAAGCGTGACTTATTTTTGTGGAAAAAATATGCTGGACTGGGCGGCGGTCATATTTTGTACCGCTCTGCGGTACATCTAGTTTTCTCTTACTTTTATTACAATTAGTCGTCAAATTTATTGTAGCAACTCCTTGTATCTGCACTGAATTGCAATTGAATTTCAGAACTGTCAGAAAAAATAAAACATTTCACATACATTAGAATATGTTTATATGTATCTACGAAATGTGATAATCAATCAGATATGTTTAGTGAACAGATGCAAATATTGCGTTTTACTTGAAATCATCAGCATGCATGGTAACACATTCATTGTTATTGCAATAAATATTTATGTGTTATATTTATAAAGTGTCCATTTTGACAAACTGTGATTATAATTAACTTATTTAGTTTTTTCATTCACATTTTTCTTTATTTTAAACAGTAACGCTGTGTTCTAAAAACATAATCACATCAATCAACACATATTGCAGCAGCTATTATAAAACAGATATTGATTGTCTGTCCCCTAACATCTAAACTTAGAAGAGCAGACAATGAGTCATGTGTTACTGTATCTATTTATCTCTATCACTCTCCTCCTCCTCCATCCCTCCCTCCCTCCCTCCCTCTGTCCCTCCATCCTTCACACACCCACACTCAATCTCTTCCTCTCACTCTCCTCCGCATCTCTTTCAGCCTTCTCATTACTCTAGCTCAAGCCCCGTACCCCGCTCCTCTGGAATGCATAGGTGTGACAGATGAGAGGAAGAAAAGCTGGGGAGGACCAAGCTCAGGAGTGCAAGGGCTAGAGAGAGAGAGAGAGAGAGAGAGAGAGAGAGAGAGAGAGAGAGAGAGAGATTAGGAGATATAAAATGGAGGAGAACTCCTCATCCCTCGGAATGAGCCTGTCACCGTCAGAAAGTGTGTCAGAAAAATGTTGTTCTCTCTCCCTCCTCTTGGCACCTCCCTTCCTGTGCTTTATGGCTTTTGCCAGCGACGGCCTGAAGGGGGAGAGAGACGGAGTGGACTCTGGAATACAAGACATGACTCATCCCTCACCTCCCTGCCCCTCTCTGGCACACACACCCGCACCCCCACACACCCTCCACCGCCAGCCTACTGTTTCAAGTCTCTCAACAGAGGTGTGGGGGCTGAAAGACATCTCCATAGCCCTCCAAGGAGGAGATCAAAGTGGGTCATTCCTTCAACTCTGTGGCACCATAATGGTTGCGCGGAGTTGGGGAGTGAGCCCTCGCTGCTCGCGATGTTGTAACACGGATGATTAGTGACAGTGTAATACTTTGAACGCTCACCGTACAAAGCCAGAACCCAGCTGGGCCCGAGCCTTTAAACTTTTCAGGGGAGAGAAAGGGGAGAGGGGGCGGTGGGGGTGAAGAAAAAAGAGAAACCAAAAAACGTGGGGGTTCCCGAGCCACTGGAGAGCATTCAGGCAGGAGATGTAAAGAGATATCATATTCATTTTCCCTCTTTTATACGCGCCCCGGGAATAAAGGACAACAAATAAAGTGTGGGAGGCTACATAAATGCCTGTCATTTTTCCCCTTATTGGAAAAAAAGGGAAGCAGAGAGCATGTTGCTCTGGGTCACAGTCCGACATTCCTTCTGGGATACATTGGAACCAGGTCCTCCAAATAAATAGTGGGCCGGCAGATTTAGATTGAAGACCTCCAACCAAACACTTTGTCTCGGTTTTATTTGCAACAAGAAGTGCACCACTAGCAGTAGTTCTTTCAAACAAGACATTCTGCTTTATTAAACTTTTTGAGTCAGCAAACTATATCCTGAATGTTTACTGTAAGTTGAAAATGTAAGCAACTATCTCTCATGTGAAATGTAGGAAATGTGTTTCAACTAGTGCGAATCTTTTTGTAAATTTGGCTTTGTGAAAATAGAAAATCATATCAATTTTGCTACACTTATCTTAGTCTGAGTCATAAACAAGAGGTGAAAATCTCAGATGTAGCAGCCTTTATTTTAAATATATTTCCTTACATGAGACCTCAGCCCTGGACATTAGTCTCGTTACGGTTTCTGAGAAATTCTTTTGACCGTTCAGGAATGAAAAGGCATGTATGCTATGCACATACGTTATCTTGTACTCTGTGGGGGTAGAACGCACAAGAGAGGGGAAGACAGATTAAGAAACGGAGGAAAAGTGAGCAAGGTGGATGCAGGAGGTACCAGGGAGAGAGAGAGAGGAAGATGTTCATTGATGAAGAAAGGGAAAGATGTGAGGAACGAGAGGCAGGCCGCAGCTCTCTCATCGCTGCTCTCAGCCAGCATCTGTTGGATTTGTTCATCATGTGAATTGTCCAGTGGGCTCACTGAGACCCCCATGACCATACAATTACACACTAGCCACGGTGTGAAGAGGGGAAAAAAACACAAGTGGCTGACAAAAAAGAGAGAGAGAGAGAGAGAGTGAAATGTGTATGAGTGTGAAGAGAGTGAGTGTAAGAGACGGTGAAAGAGTGGAAGGCTGTGATGACAGCGTAAATCCCGGCCCTGACTCTTCTGTCAGTGAACACTACACCATTGTGTTTCGAGTGTGTCTGCTCCTCTCGCGCTGGCGTCAGGCCAAGGCCCTCCAAACCTCTCTCAAGGCCTGTTGGGCTCCGCGGCTGGCCGAAAAAGCCAACTCCGTTTTAATTGAGAGCCCAGGCCGATTTCCAATCCGAGGCACATCTGTATCTATAGCGAAAAGGGGGAATAAGGCTCAGAGGGAACAGTGCCTTTTTTAAGGTTTCCTCTCCTCCAGGAGGAGGAAGACATCAAGGGATTTGAGGCAGCTGAGAGACAGAGCCCGGGGAGGCTTTGAGGAGTTAAAGCAAACAAATTGCTCTAATTCGTACATTCTTTGCAATTATGTAACTATTGTTGTGGCAGTAAAAAGCATTGGAAGCTCAAAAGACAGTGGGGCGACAGGGTCAAGTTCTGGCAGATATCACCTCACTCCCTCTCCCCAAACCCCCTGGTCCTCCACTGCTGTCGCTCCCCCTCCTCCCTCTCTCTCTCTCTCTCTCTCTCTCTTTCTATTTTTCTCTGCCCCTTTCCTTCTCTCTCTCTCTCTCTCTCTCTCTCTTTCTCTCTCTCTCTCAGCCTCTGGGAACAAGGCCAACTCATGTCAGTACTGGGGGGCGGCAGCCAAGAAGACACTCAGAGAAGACAAAAGTTAAATGTCTGGCTGCATTCCTGCTTACAGGAGACATTCTAATATCCAGATGTTGAAAGGGGAGCTTGAGTGTGAGCGCTTTTGTCTCTGACAAGTATTTCTATCACTCCTTTTTTGTGCATCAGCATACCTTCATACTTCCAGTACGGCATTTTACCTAGTGGGTGAAATACCAGAGTAAATAAAATGGGTCTTGTAGAAAGGGATACAGTATCGATGAACAGAATTGTTTTACCAGAGAGCAAAATAATGAATCTGCCCCAGGAGGATCCAGAAAATGTTTACTGATAACAAATAGCGAATAAAACATCAGACAATCAGGTAAGGCTGAGAGACAGTATAAAAAAGAAATCAGTACAAATAAATCACAAGCTTTTAAAGCCATAAAGAGAGGAAAATGTTTTTTAGAAAATGGGTCAAATGGACAAAGGAGGCTCTGTTGGGAGAGCCAACGTGATAAATCACAGATTAGACTCTTTCCACCGTCCTTCTTCTTCATTGAAAGAGACGTGCATCTTTGAACCCCGAGTTTAAAAAAACAAATGTTGTTATGAATGTTGTAATTATCTCTTATTCATAAGTTTGTGTCACACAATCATTTGAAGAAGTTGAGGAACAACGATCATTTATTCAAGTGTATCTTAGTTAATTAATAATTACTGTAACAGTCTGTGCTTTATCATTAAGATTCATTTCTCTTTCTGTGATTCCTCACTTTTGAATATCTGATGATTACGATATGATAATGAGAAATATTACATATTTACATGTCATCCACATCTGTTTACACATAGGGTACAAGTCAACCAAATAAAGGAGTTGATCATGGCAAACAAAAGTAATATGTGTCACAAATACAAATAACTGTTATGTTCTAAAAGCAGTCTACATGATGTTTTTGTGTATGTGCAGGTGGGAGTTACACATGATCGGTGCCACACACCACCAGCCCTGTGCCATCCCTGTGATCCCTACCCCATCCCCCCCCCCCCCCCCCCCCACCCAGAGGTCCCGTGTACAGACACGTAAGGCCAAGGCCTCCATCAAAAGCCGCGGCCCCAGCTGCCACGGTCACTGCAAGGCTCAGATCCTGGCTGCATAATCCACTTATCTTAAGTGGGGCGGGTGGGCGGGCAGGCCACACCTGTCCTGCCTTCAAGGGGGAGACAGGAAAAGGAAGACTCTGCCAGAAGAGCTTCACCTGGCCCTCACATGAAAAGGACTCTACTCTGCTCCGAGGAACATGAAGGGCCATCAGAGGCTCGTATCGCTGGCATGATCGCTGCGCCAACATGTGGTTTACACAGAAAGAGAGAGAGACAGATAGAAAGAGAGACAGATGGAGAGAGAGAGAGAGAGAACTTCCATCGCAGGGTCGAGAAAGGGTCTGTCCCACAGGTTTGAAATGACAACATCTCCAAAAATGCATTGGGTATTTTGGGATGGGGCCGGATACTCTCCAGTCAAACAGTAAATGCTCTCGTCCTCATTGAGAGGGTTATGACCTCCATCTGATGGCTATAAATGCTCTGTATCGGCGTGCTTTCCATCTAGAGATACATTAAAGCACAGGACATGACATTTGTTTGGACAATTCCTACTCTTTGAACAGGCCCTGGACCTCCACGCCAAACTTTCCTCAATAAACTCATTAAGGAAAACTGATTGTGTGTGTGTGTGTGTGTGTGTGTGTGTGTGTGTGTGTGTGTGTGTGTGTGTGTGTGTGTGTGTGTGTGTGTGTGTGTGTGTGTGTGTGTTCAGTTATGGCCTGAACCGCAGCTGCTGCTTGAAGTTCCCATTCTCTGTGTGAGTAAGATACCTTCAAACCAACAACTTCCACAGACCTTTTCATGGGCTCTAAAAATACTCCAAATATTCCTGATCTAAATAAACAGATTTGTAAAGTAAGGAAAAGAAATGAGCCTTTTAAGGCCCAGAATAACCGTGCTTCTCTCCCCATGGCTTTCATGTCTGAGGAAGCAGGGAACAATCTCATTGTTACATTGTTACATTTCCTCCACTCGCTGTGAAACCTCCGTGCTCCTGGTTATGAGGTCACAGTTCTTCTGGATTATCAGGACACAAGTCTGGGGCGGGTCTCAGTGTTCACACGTCTTTTTTTGGGGCATTTTTTTTGCCATTTTCTCACATGCTACAACTGCAAATTACACACAACCTAGTCAACTTCAGCTCCATATTACACACAACCTAGTCAACTTCTAGGTACCATAGATGATTCCATAAACCTACTTTCATTGATGAACATGTCAGTGGATATAAGTTGGCAAGGACAGTGCACCTGTCCTTGGTATGCTTTCAGTGTGAACTGTATACTGTAGGTATTTGACATTGTATCTACTTCTACTATGATATGTGATATCAATGATACCAGCAGCTATGCCAATTTTACCATCCATTGCAGTAATGGAGTCAGACACCTGGTTTTAAAAGATAAACAGGTGACACCAACTTTACTATCTGTTGGTTCAGATCACAGCAGTGGAGGTAGCAGTTGGTCGGGGACTGAATGAAACCTGTTCTCTCTTTATTGCCTTGTAAAAATCAATGGCCTTTAAAAGGTTGTACAAAAGGACTGTGTAAAAATATATATCTAAAAACCAGAGAGGGACTCACACGCTCAGACATGGCATTGTGGGAAGGTGATAGTGGAAGAGAGAGAGAGAAAAAAAGAGAGAGAGAAAGAGAGAGCAGCAAAGACAAATAATACACTGACTGTGTGTCAAAATGTTGAGGCAGGTACTTGAACTTGGCAGGCATGAGTAAGCTGCTCACTGAACTGGGACAGATGGGGCAAATCCAGTTTAATTACCTCTGCACAATCAGCACTGCACTCTCTCCTTCTCTGTCAAGAGTGATCATCTCAGAAGGAAGAAGAGTCGCCCTATCTTTGTGCAATGGCAGGATTAATGAACTGACAAAGTGTGTGAGAGTCGCAGGCCCCGGCGGGGGTTATGGGGGTGGGGTGTGTGTGTGTGTTGCAGGCCGAGCCCAAGCAATAACACACTGCTTTGGGACGTGTGTCCTGCTCCAGCCCAGATTGCAGTCAAGAGAGACTCACAGTCACATGCATGTCCTATACGCTGACAACCAACTGAGCACCTTCAGTTCAGTTATTTTTAAATTCATATGATTTATATTGAAGTCAGAACCATTCCTACTCATGTTATGTATTTTGGGTTGAATCAGTGTTTTCTTTTTTCTTCAGGCTGCCAATTCCAGCCGTTTAAAGATTTTATACATGTTTATCGCTGGAAATTCCCGGTCGGCTTATTGCCCTAATGATCAAATAAGCGGAGCACAAGATTGAACACATGTAGGCACGCTGCTTGAATAAGATAACCTGAGCAACCTCACAGAAATATGAAGTCAAAATTCCCCCAAATGTCAAGGGTGATTAGGCTTTCCTTATTATGCTGCTGACATGGATGACAGGTCAATTCTTTAACACTGACTTAGACAGTGTTCTGTCAGTGTCCTCAACCCCCCTCCAACCACGCACTCACACATACATACACACACACAGACTTGCACACACACAGGCTTGTGCACACACACACACACACACACACACACACACCCATGCACACCACACACACCACACACCTCCACCACCACCTAATTGCACTTACCGTTTCTCTGGCAGGGACAAACCAAGGTTGTTTGAAAAGGATTGTGGGTGTAATGTTACTCCACCGCGACATGCTGATTGTACTTGTTTCACTGAGGCCAGACTATACAAAAGTGGGATATAATTTTGTTAAAGTGGCTTCACTCATTCTCAGTCCCTCTCAGATGCTTTCTCTCTCTCTGTCTCTCTCTTGCTCTTATTGTCCCTCTCTCTCTCACACATGCTTAAACTCACACACACACACACACACACACACACACTCACAGATGCACAGACTCTTTTTGTCTCTCTCAATCATTCTCTCTTGTCATACATTCACACATCGTGTCTTTCATTATTGTTCGGTGTAGTCCTTCACTGTCACCTATGTTCCACCCCCCCCCCACCCCGTGGGCAGTGACCCAGCCCCCTGCTTCCTGCAGGCCCAGCTGCGGTGGCTGCTGCTGCTGCCGCTCCATTTGGTGGTAATCAGGTGCAGAGCTGGAGCCCCACATCCTGTTAGCCCGTCCTGATTAGCACCAGTCAAAGTTTCGGACAAATTTGCAAATTCCTCCCCTCTGCAAAATATTCAGGCCCAGACCTCCCGCCTCACAAGCCTGTTTGATGAATACCCCTGTTGTAAGCGCGAGGAACAGGCCACCGTGAGCCCTCTGGTTCCCAGTTCTTAAAATAGGCTCAAAATTAAAGTCCACAGCAAAACAAGACTGAGAGAGAGAGAGAGAGAGGGAGGGAGGGAGATAGAGAGAGAGAGAGACTTTTTTCTATATGATTAATGAAAGAATCTGTTTGTTTACATTCACAAGTGGACATGAAATTTGTGTTCCTGTTTCAGCTCTGTAGGAAAAGTGTTCCAAGGCCTCGGGTCCTTTTCCCCCTCCCGGGAATATCAGCCAGTCTTCTGCTTCATTACTGGATGTCAGTGCAAAACCAGGTCTCACTAAACACAGCAATTCATCACAGCATGGGAGAGTGTCAAGCCTCCATATTGGACTTGATTTTCCTTCAGATTACCTTCACCCAGCTGTACCACCACATGCTTGTTACAGTTACATTCTGTTTTTTATAGGGGCACTAAATGTAACAGAGTGTTTTTGTAGACCAGGTGGCTTTTGTACTACAAAATGCATACATTCATTAAGAAATCATAACATTGTAAGCACTGTCCTCATGATATACTGTAGCAAAGAGGGCACTTATTGTTGTGCATAGAAAACAAAATAGAAGAATTCTGTTGCACAATGACATTTGGAAAACAAAAGGCTGCATGTACTTGTCATTTTGTGGACAAAAGTAGCTCTGCCCACACACTAAATGTCCTTGGAAAACATGATGTGGCTGAATCCAAAATGCACTACACTGTCATCATTCTGTCCCATGTAATGGTAATTTTGTCCACATGAACATGCATTCTGCAGCATGGGCAAAGAGGCCAAAGAGTGGCAGCATTTGTCTTAGTGGTTTTAGGCAAACTCTTGCATATCCTTCAGCCCATGGCATTTCAATTTCTTCACAGCCCCGAGCCTCCCCAATTTGTGGAAAGCAATTCTGCCGAATGGAGTCGAGTGAATGAGAGGTAGATTACTAGTTTCAATATTTCAACGAATAATTTCCCCACTTCAATCACAGCCACTTAGGCCCTCAGTTGAAGTGGCGTTTCGCATAAAGGTGCATTTCTGAGGGCTAGCGCGTGCTATGTGCATTTGAAGTCAGCTTGCATGCCACCGCGTTCCTTCATTTCTCTCCACTCGTGGTTTTGTTTGGATGCCGGCAGTCAGGCAGGACTTCGTCAGGTTTATGGAAAAGCGATTAGCAGAGGCAAACTCTTCCTCCGTCCCTCCATCCCTCCCTCCCTCCCTCCCTCTCTTTGAGGTAGTGCTCTGCACTGTAGTTTTTACAACCGCTCTCTTTTCTCTCTGTTCAGATAGTGGCTTCTTCTTCCTGGAGGAGTTTAACATGCGTGACCACAATCCCTACAGTGACATCCCTTCTCGGCTGCACTGCTTTACGGTTTTTAATGCTTGATGACGGCTCTCAAGCTACTGCCACACAAATATAGACTGCAGCCAGCGCCACTCCCAGAGCTGTGAGGCTTGTGGTGTGCCCAGGCCGTAGCTCATTTTCACGTCTTGAGTCACGGTGTTATATAGTTATTGGCTGGAAGGGGATGTCTGTTTGTCATCTATTAGTCTGACTTTTTAAATGACTCTTCTGCCCCAAATTGCTGCCGTTTAAAGGAACTATAACAACGATTATACAGCGTCTGCTGCGCTCCCCTCTTAAACTGAGGTTTACGCTTCACCTGGTGTACAATTTTACGCTGGGGACACGGAAAGACCTTGGAGCAAATGGCGGCTAAATGTCAGGACAGTCTGACTCCCGTTGTCAGTCGACAGGAAACCAGCTCCTAAAACTCCTTCAGCCTGAACAAATGACAGAAACACTATCATGTTGTATGCTTCGCTCTCCCTTCTGTTTTCTCTCCCAAATCCAAATCCATTTGGTTTCCTCTCTATTAGTTGAATTTGAACATACTGTAAGCTATAAGAAACAAAATCACAACTTGGTAGTTCAGCAAAATATTCAAAGGCCCTTTGTCTCTCCGACTGTATAAGGACTGGACTGAAGCCGCTCTCTTCCTTCCTGACATGTGGTGCACGAACAGCAGGCCCATCCACACAGAGTGAGACTGTTTACACTCTCACAAGACCTACCCCCCCAAACACTTCTCTAATAACACACCATTACAGCAGTGTGTTTACAGATATGACATTGCCATAAATGGTGTCAGTTGATTAGACACAGACACAAATTAAGCACATATTGATCAAGTGAGTCTATTGTTTATTTGATAACAATGGATTATTTGATACACTCACAAAGGAATCTGTATTGGCAAAGCTGCTAGTTCTTGAGAATGTTATCACTCCTTGAAACAATGTTTTATAGCACATGTTAATGTATTATAACACATGTATTATCTATTCATAACATTTGTGCAATCTATAATGTTAACAATCCATATTGAGGTGATAGGTACAGTATGTGCATTTCTACCAATTCATGCTGAAATGTATAGCCTGCATTCATTTATTTTGTTCATGGCATTTTAAAAAATTGGCTCTCCATCATATTGAGTTTTCAATTGTTAATTTTGATATGGTGTGTTCATCATCTGCCCTTCTAAATATTTCCAATCCAAGTCTTGGTCTCCTGCTGCCAAGCAACGCAATATATCTCTTGAGAGCCAAGTGAGAGAGGATATATGTGCTTGTGTACACAATCATTTCTGTAGCCATTCATGGAATGTTCCTCACCCAATCAGAAATTAATAAATTGTTTGACGTAGCTGTAACTGTTGCAAAATGCTCCATACCCAGCATCTTTGTGCTGTGTTAGGTGGAAGCTTAAAATGTGTCTAATGTCTCAAATAAACAGGCACTACGTGGCGTTCTCCCCCTGGTGGCTCGGTGCTGAGAGACTGAGGAGGAGGGGCCTCCTCTCCTGCTCCCTCCCATGCAGGTGAC
>NC_063189.1:44925516-44970516 GCF_017589495.1 Alosa alosa | reverse complement strand
TAACACAGGTGTGAATGCGATTCATCAGACAGCCACTCCCTACACACACACACACACACACACACACACACACACACACACACACACACACACACACACACACACACACACACAGACACACACACACACACACACACACACACACACACACACTCACACACGCACAGACACAGTACAGTGGAGCAGAGCACAGCACAACAACATAGGTGAGGTCATCCCTCACTGTCTCTCACTTCGTTAGTGTTAACATTCCTCTCTCGTCCACTGACACATGTCCAACTGAGGCCCAGCTGTCTGTGTGCACGGTCCCGTTTTTCAGCATTCTGGCCCAGTAATCATGGGGTCAACTCCCCAGTGGGGCCCATTGCAGCTAGGCCCTTTAGCAGAGTGCTTAGGCCACTTGAAAATGGAGCATGGGGCCATTTGACCCTTTCCTCTTACGATAAGGTTCTGAGCCACGTAAACTACCTTCAAACTGAAGAAGAAATAGACTCTGGAGAACCAGCAGAACTCCAGTGTTTATACATTTAATGTCAATACAAGGCACAGTGGACACACCAGCATCATGTTGAACACGCAGGACAGTCATCAATCAAGTTGCCTTTTGTGTTACGTCTCTGCACTGCTCCTTTCCTCTATCACGCTCAACCAATTACTGTGTCTCTCTCTCTCTCTCTCTCTCTCTCATTCCTTTCCGTGGGTAATGCTAGAGTCATGGTTTCCACAGAGGCACACACAAACACATGCAGAGTCCTCATCCGGAGCCAAGTGTGCCCACACTGTTTATCTTTATGCAACAAGGCCCCGGGTTTTTGGATGATGAGATGGTTTCACAGTACCTGGAGCAATCCCTCCTCTGCACCTCCTCCTTTTAAATATACACACACATACAAACACACACACACACACACACACACACATACACACACACACACACCATACACCACACACACACCACACACCCCAAACACACATACACACATTGGTGCCCCTCCCTTTGCTGCCATGCAAATGCACAGACAAGTGGCTGGGAGGCACTGGTGTTTTTCTCCATTAAATGGGCCAGAAAATGATGTCTGCTGTGTCTGTGCAAAGGGCTGTCTCCCAGCACATGATGGATGAGGCCATCATCGATGTTGCCTCTCAATTAAGTGGCTGTGTCTAAACACAGTTTAGCTCCAATTTGCCTCAGTAGCAGACCACAACTGATTGCGCTTGCCGTTGCATTCTTTTTTTTAACCCCCCCTCTCATCTTCTCTTCTCTCTCTCTCTCTCTCTCTCTCTCTCTCTCTCTCTCTCTCTCTCTCTTTCTCTGTCTTTCTCGCCCTCTGTTGTTTGGTGTGACCACGCAGTCCACAACAGATCCACAGGGCTGTAAGTATGACCAGATGACGTCAGTAATGTCTCCCTTATGGGCAGCCTGCTGATGGGACACTTGATAATGGGGGGAACTGTTTTGAGAGAGTGCAGGCAACCATGCTCAAAATTGTTACCAACTTTCACTTGAGGCATTAGCTCTGTTTTTGTGTCATTTCAGCTGTCCCTCCCTCGTCACTCCTTTTCTTTAATCCTACACATCTTTTATTTTCTTGTTTGTCTTCGGAGGCCACACTTACTTGCTTTATTTATGTTGCTGTATCTATTTCTTATTGTTTGTGTCTATTTCTGTCTTATACAGACGTATAACTTTGCAGTACACACAAACATACAGTATGCTTTGGGTTTTTTCTCCCGCATGTACAGTATAACTCTGACACACATTTTTTTTGTTCTGTTCGAGGTTTGAGTCTGTCTGTCTGTCTGTCTGTCTGTCTGTCTGTCTGTCTCTCAGTCTACAAGCACATGAATATGCCTCCAGGGCAGAACACAGAGCTGCTACGGGCAGAACACAGAGCTGCTACGCACTTCTACACAAATGCTCCCTTTTGTCAATCACCATCAACTTCAGTTTGCGTTTCACTTGGATGTGGATGCACACAACTGGCTTTGTTCTCCAAATGAAAAGTTGCTTGTGATGGACACAGGAGGTGCTAAACATCCTACCCATCCCCGACACACACACACCACCCTCAAAGATCGAGACGTCCGTCTAGTGCACGTGTTGAAACCTTTGAGTGATTCGCTCTCAGAGCGGGTCTCCCTCTCTAAAGTATACTTCCACTTCCAAGACCCCCTTGATAAGGTTGGTGAAATGTTTCGTACAGTTTGTGACGGGCTGATGAAAGAGTGTATTATAGAAATGAAGAAGGGTGTGGTGGAGAAGGTAGTATGTGTGCTCCAAGCCAGAGGAGGAAACTGAAGAAAGAAATGGAAAAAAGCACCCTCTACAAGGGTAATATGACGCCCCCAAACTGCACCTTTTAGGAGGTGTGAAGGGCCACAGAGGGCCCCACGAAGCAACAAGCGGCCCTGTGTGTGTGTGTGTGTGTGTGTGTGTGTGTGTGTGTGTGTGTGTGTGTGTGTGTGTGTGTGTGTGTGTGTGTGCGCGCAAGGGGACCTGATTGCCCAGCCTCACTAAACCTCACCCTCAAACACACAAGGCACTGTCTGTGCATCAATCAAGGCACACGTCGCACATGTACATACACACACACACTCAGACACACACACACACACACACACACACACACACACACACACACACACACACACACACACACACACACACACACACACAGAGAGACACACACACACACACACACACACACACACACACACACACAGACACACACACACACACACCTGTCCACATACTCATGCAGCACATGCATACATACATAATTTTGCATTCTGTACCTTCCCTCTCATTTATGACAGTGAGAATACACACACACACACACACACACACACACACACACACACACACACACACACACACACACACAACACACACACACACAAACCACGCGTCATGGGCCTACAGGGCTACAGGTTACAAAACAGTTGTTTGCTGACAGGCGGCTGGCTGGCGTAGCCCACATCCCTTTCCCCCATGCTGATAAAGTGCTGTGATAAGCCAGAGGGCCCCCCAGCCCCCAGGGCCCCAGTCAAAGAGCTGCCTGTCTGCTAGCACACTAGGACAGTGGGAGAGAGTGGAAAGAGAGAGGGAGAGAGAGAGAGAGGAAGGAGGGAGGAGGAGAGCAAGGGGTGGTGTGAGATGAGGAGGTGGTGGAGGTGGAGGTGGAGGAGAGGATGAATAAAGAGAAGAGGAGTGGGGAGGCTCACGTGAAGAAAAGGGGGAGAGAGGGCTGTGAGGGACGAGAGAACATGAGAGAGAAGGAGGAGGAAGAGAGGGAGGTTAGATGAGGAGAGAGGAGGAGGAGGTGATGAGAGAAGGAGAAGAGAAGGAGAGAAGTGACTCATGCCAGGAGTGGAAGACATTTCTCTCTGATCTGACATCAAATCAGGTTCAATATCAAAAGAAAAGGGCTGAGGGAATGGCATGGACACTGGCAGCCAACACGTAATGGAACGTGAGCAAATGGAAGACAGAGTCGAAATAAGAGCAAAATGGAATAAGTGCTTTCTAGATGAACTATATTCAATATTTAAAATCTTTGCAAACACCGCACTCTCCCGTTTGTTTTCTTGTGGGTGCAAGAACAATACCAGAAAATGTATTATTTACTATTATTTATAATTTATTATTACTTATTTACTCACTGTGTAGTGAGTAATATTCATAGTATTCACACGTGTGTGTGTGTGTGTGTGTGTGTGTGTGTGTGTGTGTGTGTGCCTGTGTTTATGTGTGTATGCGTGTGTGTCTGCCTGTCTGTGTGTGTGTGTGTGTGTGTGTGTGTGTGTGTGTGTGTGTGTGTGTGTGTGGTGGTGCCTGTGGTGCCACCAGCTGGGGATAGGCTGCTGAGTGTTTATGTTAACTAATGAGCTAATTACCCTGGTCTTAATCTGCCCAGTTTGACTCATTTCAGTGGAATGCTGCTGCGCTCAAACACTTTCAGATTACGGGTCATTTCCTCGCAGTTAGAAACAGACAACAAGGGCTACATACCTCTCTGGGCTGCTAGTTTCCCTCCATCTCTCTCTGTCTCTCCTCACATTAATTCTTACACATATGCACACCACTCCTCACCCCATTCATCAGCAAAATTGAATTCCAGCATATCAGCATACGAGGTTAGGTTGATTAGAGGCTAAATAACATCTTGAGTCTGTGTTCTGCCAAACTTTCCATTGTGAACAACACAATGCCTTGATCATATGAGCTACAAATATTGCATTCTTAGATGACTTATGAGAATAGACCAATTTAATATGGCAGTTTAGATGGCAGAGGTGTCTGTTTACTCCTGCAGGAGGAGAGCCAGAGGATGGCTTTGGGGTTTGAGTGAGCCTCCTCTCCACCAAACCCCACCACCCCCACCCTGCTGCACCACCCCAGGCCTGCACTCCCCTTCCCATAGGCCTCTCCTCCACTCCCCTCTCCCCCAGGCCACCACTCCCCTCTTCCCCAGGCCTGCCCCCACTTCATCCCCTCCACATGTGGCACCTCATCTCACTCATCCATCATCAGCTCCTGCCTCAGCTCCTCAACCTCTCATGGAGGCCCCCTGACACGCTTACACCACACACACACACACACACACACACACACACACACACACACACACACACACACACACACACACACAGGTCTTCTGCACACACACACACACATACGAGTGGTGTAGTCTAGTTAGCTGTAGTGGGTATACTGTGATCAACCCCAAATGTTAATACATATCCTTGCCTATTTTAAGTGGGTATACTGAGATGGTGATGCTTTTTAAGTGGGTATAGTGTGTAGTCCTGCGTATCACATAGACTACTACACCACTGACACATACACACACCTCAGCTGATTTCGCAACACCAGACAGGCAACTACACATGACTGCCACAGTCTCTCTCTCTCTCTCTCTCTCTCTCTCTCTCTCTCTCTCTCTCTCTCTCTCTCTCTCTCTCTCTCTCTCACACACACACACACACACACACACACACACACACACACACACACACACACATAGACAAACACATTGTTTCTCTTACACATACTAAAACCCTTTCCAATACACACACACACACACACACACACACACACACAAACACATAGACAAACACATAGTATCTCTTACACATACTAAAACCCTTGCCAATACATCCACCCACACACACATGCGCGTGCACCCACTCACACCCACCCACCCACACACACACACACACACACACACACATGTGCACACAGACTCACACATTTTTTACCCACATTTATATTAATAATATAAATTATGCTGTTGAAAACTACAGTGCTCTTGGTCACTTCCAGCTTAGGGGAGAAAGAAATGTACTTTGTAACACTGTGGGCCAGATGTACTAACACTCCAAAATCATTGCGAGGTATGGACCGCAATGCCGCAATGATGTAAAAGCGCAAACTGTCTGACGCGGGATCTGAAAGTGGCAGATTGCGTTTGTCATGTCATGCATATGCATTCATGGGAGGATCCAGGAGAAAGTGGGAGTTTAGCGTAAAAAGATAGGAGGGGAAGAGTTAAGAGCACCTAGTTATGTATTCCGCGGTATGTACAAAGACTGCTCCTGAAAGCGCACATCTATTCTGCGCCTAAATACTTCTACCATCAATAAAAGAACAATTTCAAAGACAACAGAATCGCTATTTAGAACACCAGTTTTGTAAGTCTTTGTACTATCAAAAGCAATATTAACTTTCGTAGGCCTTTCGAATGTCTTACTTTCACTTTCACGTCATTCACTTAAACTTTACTTGCTAGATTTGACCAATCTTCCATAGGCTACGTAGCCTAGAAATCTAGACGCGCCCCTAGCGGCAGCAAATTACATTTGCTGCCAGGGCTAGTCTAGCAACTCTCCGTTGGCTCGTGAGCTCCAGAAATCGAAACTTAATCAGGCCAATGAAATCGTGTATAGAGTCGTTAGGTGGGCTTAACATAATGATTGATTGTTGCGTTGCAACGGTTTGGCTTGAATTCCCTGCTACTTGAAAACAAATAAGATGGATGTTGCTGCTGGCGAACAGTGTGACACGAGTTAAGCTTTTATTACTGTAAGTTGGCAAACGTTTGAACTAGCCAACTAGCTCGCTGGTGGGAAACGATGGGACTCATAGCTGCCGCTGTCCTATTATGCGCAGAGGGAATTTGAAAGACAACTGATTATCCCGCCCCTCGGACTGAGCACTGCGAACGAGGGCGAGGGCGTGTGAGTGCCCAGACCCTACATTTTAATGTGGGTCTGGCTCGTCAGGCTATAGGCTACGTGCACAAGTAGTTTGAGTAGAACTACTGATCTTCATTATCTCCCTGCTTGTTGACATCATGTATGGTATTATTTCATGATTGCTAAACATTTGATTTTTTTTAATGTTGTCATCAGTTAACTTCATTCAACTGCGCTTGTATGTAGGCGCTGCCATTCAGTTGTGGACGTTCATAAATTGCGTTTATGGGCGGAGAAAGGCAGAGAAAGGCGCAGTTTACACTAAGGATTGAACGATTGATAAATACGACGGAAACTTGGGTCTGACAGCGTTCGCAATCTGCGGTTTGTCCATGACGGTGATGGTAACGTTACGTTCGCAAATGTACGTACATCTGGTCCCGTGTGTCCACAATGTGTGTCTTCAGCTAGGGTTACCAGCAGCTTTAGTTTTAGTTTTAGTATCGGAGTTATGAATCATAACATCATAATGAAACATAACTGGCTGATAGTATCAGAAGGAAACAATACATCAAACACCCTCTCATTCCTCTTTTGTCCACAGAAGAGGCCATTCACTCTGACCTCAGCTTTAGTCATTCTTGAGTGGAGGCCACCACACTATTCCTCTCTGAGAGCAGAACGAGAGAGAGAGAGAGAGAGAGAGAGAGAGAGTCCATTCAGCAGGAGGCACGTCGCTGGATATTTAAATGCTCATGTTTGTTTTTCTTATGAACCTGTGTGTATATGGGACTGCAGATAGAAAGCACTTGATCTTTTTTTGAAAGGGATTGCACCAGGAAAGGGAAGGAAATGTTTCTTTGGTGTTCTCTATATTGACGGAATGACTTCCTTCAAATAAAGAAGCGTTCCATTCCATTCCAACCTCTGTTCTGTCTGGAACAACCTGCTCATTTCCTCTGCACAGGGCTGACCTCTGAACAATGAGCGGAGAAGGAGAAGAAACCGCTGGGGCGCGGGGGGACTTACAGTAAGCCCCATCACCATCACAGCTCACTTTATCCCACCCGCGCATGTGGGACCACGGGACACATGGCAAGCATGTGCAAGCAGGAGAGGCACTTTCCTCAACAATGTGCAAGCAGGAGAGGCACTTTCCTCAACAAAGCACCAGAGTGATTGCTGTTGTTGTTTGCTGATAATGGTTATTTGGTTTTCCTCTCAGCCAGAGTATCAGAGGTGCTTCAGGTTACAAAAAAGGGTTAATAAACCATATCTGATAATTACATTTTTGAAGTTGTTCACATCATTTTAAATGTTAAAACTAAATATCTGATTAGGGTGAATTAGCCATTTAATTTCATAAATGGCTAATTTCCTACTGAAGCAAACTGACTGGGTGACATCCTCTGTGTAGTCTTCAGTGAGCACAGGACGAAAGGTGACGACAGGAAGAGTCTGAGGGTGTCCCTCTGTGTCAGGACCTTTGTGGACGCCCGTTCAGCCCCCACCTAGTCCACACCTCCTGTCTACAGCACTCGCTCTCCCACACGGCCAGGGCGCTGTCCCCCAGCTGTCCAGGGGGGAGCACACAGGCCTAAAATAACACCACCGCCTCCAGCCTCTCATGGTGAGCAAAGAGGGCACTGTCTCAACATAAAGGAGGGAAGGGCTTGTATACACCCCTCGGGGTGTGTGTGTGTGTGCGTGTGTGTGTCTGTGTGTCTGTGTGTGTGTGTGTGAGAGAGAGAGAATCAGAATCAGAGAGAGAGAGAGAGAGAACAAGATAACTACTATCACATTACAAGATAGTACCTGCTGATCTGAATGCGATATTCCGTTTGAAAAAGAATGAAATCTGGTATCGTTATTTGTTACATATTCTTCACAAATGATGATAAGTGCATTATAATGTTATGTGTTATGATTATATGCCACACCAAATGTATACTTTTTATACTATCTATAAACATTCATTAAAGTTGAATATTTAAAAGTCTCACTTAACAGGGTGCAAATTGGCAGAATAACTTGGAATGTTGCTATGGGTGGAATAACCAGTCAGTGTTTCTCATATAATGCCCTACTCTCCTCTTTCTCTCTCTTTCTCACTCCCCCCTTCCCCTCCTCTTTCTCACTCACTTCCCTCTCTCTCTCCTTCTCTTTTGCCCTGTCTCTCTGTGACACCCCTCTCTCGCCCCCCTCCATATCCTGTATGTCCTGAAGGGTTTCTCACACATAGCGCCCTACATCAAATTACACTCAAGCTCCGTTCTGTCATGTTAGCAAACAAAGACCTAACAGCGCACTCACTGTGTAATAGCCTGTAATCTCTCTCACAATGAAGCCTTTCACTGCATCACTTCAGAGGAGAGATGAGGAGGGTTTTTTTCCCTCTCCATACTGCCTTCAGACCCACCCACACACACACACACACACACGCACACACACACACACACACACACACACACACACACACACACACACACACACACACACACACACACACACACAAATACACACACACATACACACACAAGTACTGACACAGTACTGAGTCCATATGAAGACACTAACTTCTGAGACCATTAATTCTATAAGCTCAATCTCTTATACATATCCTTTATACAGCATTATATAAAATAATTCACATTGCATTAATGCTTGTATTGATTAATATACATTAGCAGTTCTTACATAAGTTACTATTGATTACAACACTTTCATAAATCATCTCAGTGATTGTAACAGGCCATGATAATAGTTGTTACCATCTGTTATTATATGCCTAATAAAAAGCATGTAAATACTATACAAATGTCATGAGCTCCTCATTCGATTTAATTTGAGCTGCATCTAACATAAATTGAATTATATGCATTTTGGGTCTCTAAGTGTATGCAGGTGTTTTTGAGGAGTCCTCTTCGAGATTTGGAAATAGTAAACGTTGATGTTTTTCATCTCTCGGGGCTCCTGGAGCTAGTTCTGCCCAGGGTCTGGAATGGTTGAGTTAGCAGTGATTAGCTGCAGCTGACAGTGCTTTTGTGGTATGACCAGGTGCTGCTTTGCTTGCGTGCTACCTTGGAGAAGGCCGGACCGGGGCCTGGGCATGGATTTTTGGCTGCTTGCTTGAGGGGTGTCTCTGCTGGCCCGGCTGGCCTCAAATATGCTGCAAAATGTCCAGACAGCCTCTCTCACAGGCCATTGTGTGTAACTGATACAGTTTAGTGCACAATACGGACAACGAGGCAGAGGGGAATATGAAACTCTGTGGGAGTGTGTGTGTGTGTCTGTCTGTGTGTGTGCGTGCACAAGCATAAAATGTGTGCATGCATGCGTCTTGTAGCACAATGCGACGCTGTGTGTGTGTGTGTGTGTGTGCGCAGTAAATGCATGCATCGCGTGTGTGTGTGTGTGTATGTATGTGTGTGTGTGTGTGTGTGTGTGTGTGTGTGTGTGTGTGTGTGTGTGCGTGTGTGTGTGTTTGTGTGTGTGTGTGTGTGTGTGTGTGTGTGTGTGTGTGTGTGTGTGTGTAATTGTGTGGATGTGGGTGTGTATGTGCGGTATGTACGGTGTGTATGTATTTCTTTATGTGTGTGTGTGTGTGTGTGTGTGTGTGTGTGTGGGTGTGTGTGTGTGTGTGTGGGTGGGTGGCTGAACGTAGTCTGTGCATGTCTGTGTGTATATATGTAAGTCTGTATGCATGTCTGTGTAAGTGTATCTGAGGGAGTGCGTGATGAAAAAAAGCCTGCACCCATCGCGGAGACAGAAGGAAGAAAGGCAAGCTGTACATTGTAATTCCAGTCAATCACAGCATTCCCCCCGGAGGCCCAGATGCCTGGCTCATAGACCCAGCTATGCACCCTGGAGGCCCCAAACTCTGGCAGGCTCCACGCTGCATTAATACAGGCCAGACTTAGACTACAGCCTGGGGATTGGGCCCGGCCTGCCGGATTTAGGGACTGGACCGCTGCTAACCGGTTAGTGTGTCAGTGTCTGAATATTTCAGAGACCGTAGTCCTCTCCTAGTATTTCTTACAGCACTTTCATGTCTGAACTCTTCTCATTTCAAATCAACAGCTGAATTCCCCAGCTTACCTGGGTGCTGATAAGACCTCTCCATCGCCATAGCTCCCAGCCTAAGCTCACACATCAAGCAGAAACGTGAGCACGCGGCAATGACAGCGCATAGAGCTCCTCAACTCCGCCTCTGTTATTTTGTGCAACCGAGAGACAGCGCACAAGGGGGTGATAATCTTCTCTTTGATTATTGAGTCAATATAAATATGTGTCTCTAAATTGGCTGAGTGCATTTTGGGTTTCCACGGTCTGGCTGTTGGCCACCAGGCTGCAGCGGCGGGTCTCACATTCAGACGCTATCGACCCCTGACTGCCAGCTCCACACAATCTGCAGTTACATAATGGCACGCTGAATCACTTAACCAGCCCCACATGTGCATCAAACATGTGTGTCTCCGAATCTGGCGCAGTCTGCTGGCTAGTGGCAGCGCAGCACAATGGTGGTTGGCTAAGAGTTGGCGAGAGGGTAGTCTCTATTTTGAGTTCATCTCATATTATAACTTGCTCAATATGACTGCTTGGGAAATCTGCTAAATCATTGCTGTGTAGAGTCGAACTTTCCCCAAAGTTGAATAAATCCAAACTTTTTACCCCCGTGAGACGGCAGCTGTCAGAAACCTGTCAGGTCCGAGGCACATGAGAGAGCATTTCTCTCTTTAGCGCTGCCACGGTTTATTTGTTTTTGTTTTTAATTCACAAAAGCGCTTGAAGGAAAGGAATGAGGGAGGGCAAGACGGAGAGGCTGAGAGATCGGCTAGGCGCGCGGCTAAGCTACAAGCATGCCAGAATATTAATAGAATGAGAACAAATATACACAGGACGGAGGGTGGCGCTCGGGAGGTGGAGGACAGGCTGGTGTGGGCGGGAGGGAGCGAGGAGAAAAAAACATCTGTCCATTGAAAGGCATCTCGACTTCTCGGTATGTTCAGAATTCGCTCTCTTTTTTTTGTGGGTGCCTCTGTGTCACTTGAGAGGCAGGCGTGTGAATCCTAGCAACTCAAGAGACAGCGAGAGAGAGAGTGAGAGGGAAAGAGTCAGAGAGGGAGATAGAGAGAGAGGGGGGGAGTAAGAGAAAAAGAGAGAAGACAAACGCACTCAGGTACTCCTGAGAGCAACGCTTCTGTCATCGGCCCTCCACAAAGACACAAGCTTTCTCTTTGTCTGAGTCTAGAGACCTGGCCTTGCTTTAGAGAAGTGCCGTGTGCACCAAGGTGTGAAGGGAGGCATTGCACTCATGCAAACTCTGTGGAAGCCAGAATACACTGCCTCAGAGTCCTTGATGAGGTGCTGAAGTCCTTAAATAACCTCTGTCCACATTTTGACGAGACTGAATCGCATTCTGCCTCAATCGAACCACAATCAAAGTACATTTGAATGCAAATTAAATCAGCTTATTGACAGGTGTTGGACAAGATGTGTTCCCTTCTCTGCGGCTTCATTAGCTGCTCTGATCTTCCTGTTTTAACCCATAACACTTAGATACTTCATATTACTTGCTCTCTATGGGGTATTACTTTTGAACAGCAATTTGGGACCAGATTAGTGCAAGTTTACAGACACTCACGTTCATTTGTAGCGTGTTTATTTTTGTGTCTAGGCTCCTTGAGCTAGCATGGTCCCTTCCAAAAACGCTCTGGAATGAAAAGAAGTAACCATACTGTTTGTATTGGAAAAGCTCCCCCCGCAATACAATGTTGTGCTTAAACATGTTTGATTTGGACGGGGGAAGTTTCCCCTCTCGCCATACAAAATGGCCTCCGCTGACTACTGGATGTTCTGTCTCACATTTTAGTCGGTCCCAGAGTAGGTGGAACTGCCTCACTGCAGTAGTAGACAGCAGTACAGAGCACACACAGGATTAAGGCAGAGGAGCAAAGCACAAAACAGCCACTGATATTGTGAAAGTAGCAGTGTTGTAAAGTTTGGTGTAAATCAGGGTGATGCTTGTCAGCATTTTGCGGCACTAAAGGAAATATAAAAAATGCAATATTCCAGTGTCAGGTTACAGTACGTACAGTTATTTGTTTTTTAAACAAACCATTTATCATGGTGATCTCACTGCAGGAGATCACAGCCAGATAAACTATTACGCAGCAGTATTGAGATGTAATTAATATTTTGGTTTTGGCACTGGAATATAGCTCTTAAAAATGCATTAAGCAATAGTGGTTCCATTTTATTTGAAATAGCCTAAGGTATGTTGTTCTTGCATAATTAATTTATTAAGAGTTTACACAATAAGTAAGACTTTTAGAACATACTTTTCCCTTAAAACAGATCTCAATCACAACAATTTAGGAAAGGTATTTTGCTGTTGCTCAAAATATGCCAATTTCACTTTTGGGGGAACATTGTAAAAAATGAGACAGCAGCATAAATATGATCTCATTACATGCATCAATGGATACACATGTTGATTGGAGGCAAACTGGCTATATAAAATTAAAATTCATAAAATGACTCTTCCTTGAAACATTTTCAACCATTTCATTCTCTGTTTTGGCTTATAGATTTAACATATTTTGCAGTATTTTAGAAAAAGGTGAGCATTTCATCATTTATAATGAAAAAGTTATTTTTCCAAACTATGACTAAAGAGCTCTAATTCTTCAAAGTAAAACACACATTGTGTGCTAATGCATGTTCTGCGTCAGAGTGCTGCTTTTGAAAGGTAGCATTCACTAACTGACAGAGAATACCCATGTTAGCTTGACATTGACATCACACATGCGATCATTATTACCCACTAATTTTGGGACCACAGATATGCAAAAACCAAAGTAAATCTACTATAATGTTGCTAAAATAATAACCTCCCACTTAAACATAACGTAGATGATGATTATGATAATAGTAGGCAATTTGGTGATAAATCATACTGTTGGGTGGTGCAGTATTCTATTTTCTTATAGCATTTTTTCTTTCTTTCTTTCTTGTATTATAGTCTTATGACAAATTAAGTAATTTAATTATATGGGATATTAGCTAGAATTTGTATTACCCCATTTTATTTTGTTTCGGTTTTCCATTTGGTTTTTACCTGCAATTAAAAAAAAAGTAACACTATGACAAACAATAATGAACATGAATTCAAAAATAATTTCGGTCCCAAGACCGTGGCCTACTTTGGGGGATAAACGACCAATACCAAAGAATGACACAAAACATTCATTAGTTCTCTGTGTACTATTTCATAATTGCGAGAACATTTTTGTTGTGTTCCAAAATATATTTTTTTAAAAGAATCAAAGATGTAGACGTTTTCCACATTTCTTTCAGATGTTAAACAATTAGGACAGATAAGTAGTGAAAAGCAATTGGAGTTTGATCTCCCAGTGCTGTCAAACACCAAGGCAAGGAAGTGGCGAGACAGACTAAACAAACACAGAGAGAGCAGTGGTATCGCCTCGGATCAAACTGGAGAAGAAAAATTCACAAAGCTGCCGTTAGTACCTCTGTTAAACAAAATGTAGATTTGTCTTTATGTAGAACACAGTTAGCTTCATTATTTATCAGCTTAATTAAACTCAATGAACTAAGATGTTCTTGCAGTCTTTTAGAGAGGACGGTCCTCTGGTCTGCTCTTTATAATGGAAATTAAAATAATGTATGCCGAACAAATGAGTGCAGTGAGCCAGCATCTTTGCATTTACATAATATATTTTTAAAATCCTTTATGTCCCAATGAATCATTAACAGAGTCACTTGAAAATGTCTGTGAGTCTCCATAAACCACCACAAATGTCACTGCTTTGTGTTTCTGAGTAAAGAGGTGTATTGATGAAAGGAAAAGGCATTGTGCTATTTTCACAAAATACCAGGGTAGAGACAGGCGAGTTTCGCCGAGGCGCCTCTCACTATGGGCGCACATGTCAACTACAAAAACAACCTGAAGCGGGATGTGCTGTATTGTGTGCGTGTCCAGACAAGTGTGTGCAAGCTGTTGTGGAACTACGGCATACGGCACACACACACACACACACACACACACACACACACACACACACACACACACACACACACACATAGACACATAGTGTATCCATACACACTCACATGCATACACACACAGGAGGTATCGGACGGGTCTGGTGGTAGGGTGTCAGCGGGGAAGGGGGTGGAAGGGGGTGGGGTGGGGTAGAAAAGGGAGAAGGTTGAGGGCTGAGGTCTCCAGCCCACTAATGGCTGGTTCAGAAACAGCTCTCCTGTGGTGGGTCTGTTTTCCTAACTCGAGCAGCAGCCCTGGAGGTCCTCACAAGCCTCCCTTCACCCGCCCATTTAGACCTTCCCAGAGAGCAACATGTAGGGAGGGGGGTAGTGGGGTGAAGTTGAGGGGGGCTATGGCAGGTTTGTTATGAGAAAAGGAAGCCTGTGCTAAAGAGAACAGTGGTAAAAACCGAGGAGGTAAAACTTGCTATGAAGCTAGTTTTCATGTTAAATCTTTTTTCTTTATCTTTTTCAACAAAGCACTAATCACTGTAATCCGTCAGTGTATCACAAATACAGTACTTCACACAAGCACTAATAATTGCATGAACTTCAGGTACTGGCAGCTCAGTTATCTCCAGCAGTAATTGCTCTGCAGGTATGACATAAATCTCTCCCAGACTCTTCAAATGTGTGCTGTCAGAGTCACGGTGCTTGACCTTGTTTAATTACTCCTAATGTGAAGCGGAAGCTCTCGCACTCCTCTCGGCTGTTGGCCTGGCGTAAACAGCGCTCAGGCTCCCTGACATAAGTGGCCGAGAGTGAGACAGTCGCTGCACAATCGCTGGGCTTCATACGGCTCAGGCGCTATCAGGGGGTTGCATCTGGCCGCCGCTGCAAGAGACGACTGCGGAGCCCTCATCCATCAGAGTGTGTCAAACACTCTCTCTCTCTCTCTCTCTCTCTCTCTCTCTCTCTCTCTCTCTCTCTCTCAGTAATTCTCTCTTGCACACTTTCTCTTTGTTTCTGCGCTCACCAACTTTGTTTGCATTCTGTATGAAATATCAAATTAATATACCATGTCATATTTGCATAATATTATAAGAATAATTGAGCAATCACAACTTTATATAGTCTTTTTTTTTTGCTTTTATTCTTTTTTTAGTAGAAGTCTATCTATTTTCAATTTGCTCTGTGTAAATATTGGATAATTCTATTTCTATTCCATTGTATTTACAATCTATTCTGTTTTTTTTAAGAGAAAGTTATGAACTCTCATGTTCCTGTATGAATGACACTTAAGAATCCAGGAACACAAAGCTATTAGGCTTGTTAGCATTTAAATAAAATTCACGTCAGTATTTCCACAACACAAACACCTTGTTAACATAGCTTTCACTACAGTGGAATTGAAACCACTTGAAAGGTTTATGAAATCATATTCATCCACCACAAAGCCGTGTTTACGTATGTATATTTAAAATGAAATCTGGGTGCTGATATAAATAAAAGATATAAATAAAATAGATTAACAGTTCTAGCACAGATTTAGAGAGGTATCTCCTCTCATCTTTGTTCCCTACGCTTTGATTTCTAGCCAAAGCTGTCAGGGCCACAGAGCAGTACGAATGGCTCTGGCGTTCCTTTCGAGCTGTAATACCAAGAGATTACACTGGCTCGAAGACAAACAATTAAGCTGATTTTCACATGGAGAGCCAACACCTCAAACTCCTCGATTGTGGTCCATCTGTCATCAGTCTGGAACAGCCCCAGCAATTTTTTTTCTCCCTCTGTCCCTCTCTGAGCAGGTATGAAGACTGTCATGGAGACCAAAACGACAGGCATACCGCAACAACCAGGACCAGGCAGGCAGGCAACAACACTGGTGGGGCGCATTTACATTTTTCTTCTTTCTTTTCTTTCTTCTCTCTATTCTTCTCTTCCTCTTTTTTTCTTCTTTGTTTTTGCTTTTTCCGCCACTTCATCCGCATTTTAATTATGACTTTGGCAGCAGCACCGAACGCCATGGTTCACAGAGCTGGTGTTTGCACAGACGTGTTTGGGTCTGACACTTGGCTGTGCTAATCTCTCACTACGCGTTGTGTGCCTCGAAACGATCAGTTTCTCACCGTGCCCCATCCGTAATTGGTGCGTGGGGGGAAAGTTGTGATAGCATGCCATGCACTGACTCAGTCATGATTGATGTAATTGACCATTTGTTTGTGTTGACAAAAATATCTCCATGGAGCACAAGAATGCCTCAAAATGGATTCTACACCTCTGCGTAAATATTGACAGTAGCAAATCAAGGAATGTCCCTGAAATAGATTTCCTATGATTGAAGCTAGAAAGCGACTTGTAAGTTCACACAAAAAAAAAACCTCTTCCTGAGCTTACTGTCTGACTCGACTGTAAATATAGGTTGAGCATTTGTTGCAGTTAGGATAGCTGTCACAGGTGATCCCCCCATCGATACTGAACTCCACATCAATAAGGTGTTAGTGTAGTCCTGCAAGAGGCAATGACTGAAACTGGGGGCACCCCAACGCCTGCCGCTGGTGAGGACAACCGCTCATTAGATTGGCCATGACCTAATAACACACACACACACACACACACACACACACACACACACACACACACACACACACACACACACACACGGCACCTATGCCCCCCACATCTACCCCCCTGCAATAAATTTCCAACACGGCGCCCACCAAGGGAACCTCCCTCGTGTCTTTCATTAAAATAGTTAACAGACGATCAAGCAAGTCACCCACCCACACACACAGACACACACACACACACACACACACACACACACACACACACACACACACACACACACACACACACACACACACCCGCACAAGCAAAAACAATAATACCAAATGCTGCCTCGTGACTGGCATGTTCCGTTAATTTTGATTAATTGGTATATTCCCTGACGTTAACGATGAAGGGTTATTAATAATTCCTTTTTATCACCTCTGATTTGTTCCTCCTTGGTTCCCCTCAGCCAATAGTGCCCCTGGGAACAGTGCATGTCAGCCACAGCTGTGTAACGCACCAAATATTTAGTGTAATAGCTGGTTACTGCTCTATCTGCATGGGGGTGGGGGTGGGGGGGCTGTCAATCCCTCCTTAGAGCTAATTAAAAAGGCGAGAGTGGTGTGTTTGTTTGCACACAGTGTGGGCAGGCTGCAAGGACCCCAAGGGCACGCCATGCCCTTTTAAATCACTCCTCTGCACCAAAATGCTGATGCAGGGGAAGCAGTCCTGACTAAACATTCCCATCGAGTTTCAGAGGGGAGAGAGACAGAGAGAGAGGCAGCAAGAGAGAGAGAGAGAAATTAAAGGAAGAGAGAGTAAAGGGGACTTGTGATCTATTCATTTTCAACTCTTTCATTTATCAATTGTTGCCCTGGTAGCATTGCTGTATATGGAGAAAAAAAATCTACTTACATGTGGAAAGAAAATAAACCATGCACTGACATGGCAATGTTAGAGTGTAAAAGAGAGAGAGATTGAGTGAGCAACAGTTAGAGAGGGAGTCATCGTCACCTCCACACAGACTACTGTGTCACACTGAAAGCAGAGCTGCTTGGTCTTCATGGCGCCCATCTGAGCCTGCCAACATCACTTCCTCTCTGCGCACTCTCGCCCCCATGTCCACTTCATCTACCTCTCCCTCCAGTTCGCTCATCCCAGACACCTCCTCTCTCTCCATCACCTCCAGCTCGTCTCACCTCCACACAGGCTCATCCCGACCACAGACACTCACCCTGCCTGTGGGCCTCTCCTCGGATCCTCACTGTCTCTCTATCTATCAATGGTTTGTGGTTGGCACGCAGATTATCGGTCCGGCCAAGAGAAAGAGAAGAGAGAGAGAGAGAGAGAGAGAGAGAGAGCAACTCAAAAATATGACGCAGAGTAAAAAAAATGACCAAACACAGCCATTTGAGCCAGACAGCGAGACACACACACACACGCACACACACACACACACACGCACACACACACACACACACACACACACACAAACACACACACAGGCATGTGAAGAGAGAATGGAAGGTTGCAATGTCATGCCTTACCTGGAGTTCCCCTCCCTCGTCAGGGTCATCCCATCAGCCGTTGTGGTCTTTCCCAGTCTCCTCCTCCTTCTACTCCTCCTAGGGGTCTGCCATCAGCACTCCTCTCTTCCATTTCACCCATCCCTCTATCTCCCTCTTTTCCCCCTCGCTCTCTTTCCCTCCATCTGCCAGTCTGTCTCTCTGTGGCGCTCTCTCTTACTCACTCGCTCACTCAGCAGAAGAATGCCAGCACCCTGAAATGTGCAGCCCTGCACGCCGGCATGGAATAAAGGACTCCCCAACAATACCACTGACACCATGGCAGCTGGGTTGCCATGGCGCAGCACTTGTGTGTGTGTGTGTGTGTGTGTGTGTGCGGATGAGTGGCCGACTGCTGCCATCTATTTGTGATCCCTGGAACTGCAGCGTCTCTCATCCTCCAGCAGTGAGGCTGTGCATCAGCTCAGTCACTGGGGCGGTTAGTCTGCATGTCGGCTTCACTTCTCAGCCATATGCAATAGCAGTAGCCCCATTACAACTCTAAAGCCTATGAAGAACTGTGTTTGTAATAGTGAAAATGGCATGCAGGTCAGATCACTCTCTTGCGCCTTCAACAGTTTGATGATCATCCCAGAGAGCTGGACCTC
Organism: Alosa alosa; assembly: GCF_017589495.1. Taxonomy (NCBI): domain Eukaryota; kingdom Metazoa; phylum Chordata; class Actinopteri; order Clupeiformes; family Clupeidae; genus Alosa; species Alosa alosa. Next base: position 44,951,585 of record NC_063189.1, on the reverse strand, counting down.
CTGGCTGGTTCTGCTGCCCTTCACGGGAGCCATCATGAAGTCATCATGAGATGTCTCTATACGCCGTGGTGTGGCCCTAAGGCTAGCTGAGGAGCGGCATCGGCCGGCAGACCCAGAGGAGGTTTTCCCAGGGATGAAAGGAGAGATGTGAGGCCAGAGGTCTGTGTGACAGTGATCTCTAGGTGGGGGGAGGCAGAAGGGGGGTTCACTTGACACAATGTCCTGGGTAAACAAGAACACATCTGCAGACTCAGACCACAGCCCCGAACAGGGAGATGGGAGGGGGGTGGACAGAGCCAGACAGAGAGAGAGAAAGAAAGAGAGAGAGATGAGGGAAGGAGAAAGAGAGAAGCTGTTAGTTTGGGGGAAAAAATGTTCAGCTATGTTAAAAATAGCATGGTGCCGTTCCACATTAGATGTCTCCAGCCACATTAGCTTCCATGAGAGAGCTCCACGTTAAATGGAGCTCAACAATGCTGTGACTAAGAGGAGCTTATGAACTCAGCAAGTCCAACAATGCTCCCACACACACACACACACACACAGAGAGAGAGAGAGAGAGACACACACATTCACATAAACACACATACACATAAACACATGCACACCCCTCAGCAATGTACACATATATATACACAGGCACACGACACGCAATTGTGTGCTGAATTGCCAAAGTGTGCATTCTTGCTGTTGAAATGTTTGGGCAATCACTGGAGATTTAGGGGCACACTGCTGTGATTAGTGCGAGAAGTGCCCAGCATTTGCTGCCCATCAATAACTCATTCAATCAGAGCCCGCCAGCATGTTTGATTTTCTCAAGTTGACTCAGTGTTTCTTAATTTCACTATCATCTGAAGGAATCATAACTTAAAACAAAGCAATCCCGATAAGTGGCTCCACCAAATACCAGAATAGTTTGAATTACATAGCTTTGGTTTACTCAATCATGCCTTTGTTACATTTGACTCCCAGCAGAGAAAAAAAGAGAAAAAAAACTGGGCAGGAAGCTCACAGAGCACTAATATAAATAGCAATCAGACCTCGCATAAACCAATCAGGGCCATTGTTACTAAATATGCACCAATCAATTAGTGAATGGATTTCCTTCCAAATTAACGAAGCGAATCAAAGCAACGCTCGCTGACTGCTACGGACAATTTGCTGTTTGTTTTACTCAAATCAATTCCACACCCTGCAGGACCATTTGAAGCCTAACAGGCTGAAGTAGTCCTCTTCTCCATACAGGTGTATTGAAATAGTTTATTTAAATGTATAGAAATGTAAATATGCTTCAACAATTTCTATAGGATAGGCTATTTTACTCAATGGAGTAAAATCAAATCGAGCGTAAAGAGTTCATGGTTTGAGACACTTTGTAATCCACATCTACAGTGTGGTAGAAACTAAATGAGACCTTCTGAATGCTGACTTGTGCTCGCTTGCTTTCAGCCCAAAGGTCAACAGCAACAACATCCGGAAATACAGTAGGCTGTCCAGCAGCATCCACGACGCCAACAATCACCTAGATTATGCCTCCTAATGATTGCCATGTTTCTGCAGTTTCATATTATACTTATGTCACTACTACAGTGACATTATGAATTCACTCTAAACATTTATAATTGTGTTCATAATGCTCAATGATTACAAGTTTAAGTCATCTAAGCATGGGCAAATTTATGAATTATACAAATTATTTTACTAATGTAACTCCATGTTTTATAATAAGCCATTGTTAACGGCTATATCATAATAATAACTTCTTAAATGTAACGCCCTCAGAAGCTGTGTTTGTTAAAACCAACAAGCAATATTTGAATGAAACCTCATCAAATACCAAGAGTAGTGTTTGTGCTGCAGCAGAGCAGTTTTGTTTCAGTCACAGTTCTCCATCATGTTCCAAAGGAAAGGCACAGGGGCCCCCTGGCTCTCCCTGGATATGACAAGCAGATGATGGTGGAGTCAGGGAGAGCTCGTGTGGCATGCGAGAAGCACGGCATGCTGGGTAGAGCAGCCAGAGTACCACTAACACTGCGGCTCCTGTGCTGTGCTGTCCCATGCGTGCCTCCGGGAGCTGGGCTGGCTGGGCGCGGGCCAAGTGGGATAGTTAAAAGCAGACGTGCGACGTGAGGCGGGAGCTGGGGCTAGTTTGGAGTGCGGGCATTCCGACACAGATGGGTGAAAATGAAAATGACAATGGCTTCAGGGAGTGTTTCAATGGCCTCAGTGTTTGTAATTTTCAATAGTTATGTAGGGGCCATTCATTAAAGATAAAATTAAAGTGATGATGATGATGATGATAATGATAATGATGATGATGATGATGATGATGATGTTTCACAGTGATGATAATGATGAGAGTGTTGAGAGTGTCTAGTGGCAGTCACAGTAGCGATGGAGACATATTACAAACCAACACGAAGGTCATTTTGGATTCCCTGTGACATTTGGAACCGTGTCTGTTCAAAGCCAGAAATACTCCAGCGGTGGCTTGTGGCCTCTTTTTTCTCTCGCTGGATTGCGCCATGCAGTCACACAGGAACATGAATATTTTTAATCACACATACTGTAACTCTGCCTCTATGGGCCACCCAGGAGTCCTTCCAGTGAAACAGCACACATGTTGACTCCTACATCCATCACTGTAGCTCCAGGGCGGCTGTTAGTCATAACTGCTAACCCTGCGAATGGACGGCAGAGGCCTGGGACCACTGACCCTGAGTCAGTTCACAAGGGAGTTGAATAATCAGAACTGTATGACCGCAAGGGAATTCCCTCCAGGACCATTTTGGCTAGAGGAATCTTAGATGTTCAACGTCGGTGAAACACCCTGTCTGCTGTATGTACACACACACGCACACACACACACACACACACACACACACAGACTAATTTGCACCACTAACCTTGTCTGCTGCTATTAGGTGTAAGCTCACCCTTCCTATAATTCACTCACACACACTCACGCACGCACACGCATGCACACACACACACGCACACACACACACACGCACACACACACACACACACACACACACACACACACAAACACACACACACACACACACATACACACACACACACCTCAAATGCCTGGCTTGCCGCTCCTCTGGTGCAGAAAAGCGGTGTATTGAGGGGAAGCTGGTGCTGAGTAAACAGAAAGCGGTGCCACACAGCCCTGGTTATGGGCTGCATAAGGTTTCACTCTCGTCGAGCCAGCACGCCCACACAGCTGTTTCCTACTAAAATAACACGAAAATTCAAATGCTGAACGTAACGTTTCAGACAACAAAATTGTGCCAGGCCCGTCCAGGCCAAGTCAGGAATTACATTTTCCAAAAGAATCACGGAAGAGGAAAGGAGGACAAAAGTACTACGTGTGTGGCAATACATCTCATGTCTGTATGTGCCTGTGGCTGTCTGCCTACATAGGCACTTCTTGTGAAAATCTTGACACTTATAAACAAGCCTATAACCAAGTAACAACCAATTAAATACTTAATCTGATGTTGTCTTTTTCTCCACAGCAGGTAAAAATAAAAAAAAAAACAGGAAAACAAACTCCATTGCCCATAAAGTACAATGTAATCCATAGTGTTTGTATGGAGCAGAATGCTGTTAGGGAGGGAGTGATGGGTGGGGTGTGGAAGTCCAGGGATTGGTCAGCCAGCATCAGGTCACCGGATGTGGGAGCCAGTGATTCATCTCACACCTACATGCTCCACAACAGCTCTTTGTGTCAGCCCCAGTTGCTCAAGATGGAGACTGAAGACAAGAGTGAAGTCACTGTCTGTCCCTTCCACCTTGAAACCTCAGAAGGGCTTTGACCAGAACCCACTTTGGACAGAACTGATGGGTTTGGTTTAAGCCTCTGTCAGAGCATTGTGTCTCTGGATGAGTCACTTAACATTGCCTCTTTGGATGAGCAGAAGATTCCAGAATGGAGGTGTCATGTGTTGAAGGAACAGAATTGATCACCAGTTTTGTTATTTGGTTCCCCATGCAACAAGAATAGACAATGATGCCCAGTCATCATGGGCATGTTTCAATAGGCCTATTACACCTGACTTGCATCAGCTAGGCCTGTATATAATTATGAAGTATTATGAAAGCAATAGATTTTTTACCTTTTATGAGATTTTCAACCTGGGTTGCTAGTGCCAGTTTAGAGCTAGAGTTAGAGCATTGCGCTTCATGAACCATCCTATTAGGTCACTATCTGAATACGCCTTTACGTAACCAGTAATGCTAGCGGCAACCAAAACAACAAGGGAAGGCTACATCGTCTGTTTGAAATAGATGGATAGTTAGCAAGCCAGCTAGCTGTTTGTCTGCCAAACCTTCCCAAGCAAGCATACTCATTTCTCACATCACTAGTATTTTGAACATCAAACATGATGTTACAAATATAATATTAACATGGAAAATTAGTAGCAATGCTTGCTTGGGAAATGTTAGCTAACCAACTTGCTGGCCAAATAGCTAGCAACCAATGTTACAGTAATAACATTGATGTATGAAATTAGTAGTTTACCATCAAACAGATGTTTTTTCTTAAAATAGTGGACATCTTTAGATCATGTTTTCTATATAATAATAATAATAATAATAATAATAATAATAATATATGTTTTCTGATACAAATATGCTTAAATGACATAGATTGTGTATATGTATATGCAAGCTAAAATATGCAGGATATTGAGTTAATGTTACTACTTTTTTGACTTATCTTTAGAATTTAGATGGTCTTGAAGGTGATGATAGTCCATCATTCCCTGATGAAATCCATTTTTGGACACCCTGAGAGTAGGCACATGCATGTTACACATGCACACACAAACAAACACACTCACACACACACACACACACACACACACACACACACACAAACAAACACACTCACACACACACACACACACACACAATAGCACACAATAGCACACACACACACACACACACACACACATACACACATGTAACCCACAACTCTCTCCTCTCCCCCAGCCCCCTTTGCTGCACCTTACTAGCCATGTTGCAACAGTGCAGCGCAGTGACTGGGCAGTCATCATCACCAGAGCATGGAGGCGGCTGGTGAGGTTCAGCCTGTCCAAACACCACCATTGCCTCGCATTTGATTTTCCTAAAGCCTGCAAACCCCACTGAGAGCTTCTGTCAGCGAGCGCCGCGCCGCTGACAAAACAGGATTACTTGCCATGGCAACACCTGGAAGCAGCGCGTGGAGGCCCGGGTTAAGAAAGGGGGCCGCTTTTAGCAGGCGCTTCTAATGACATGGCTATATTTGTCTTTAGCGTGAAGTGACAACAACCATGCAGCCATATCCTGCCAAAGCTGCATCTCTCCCTTTGAAGTTGTTAACCATCCTAAGATTAAAGGTATACACCCTCATCACAGTTGAGTTAATGCAGAATACAACTATGAAGACAAGTTTATGTGTATTTGATTTGTTTGTTTATAGGTGCAGAATGTTGATGAATAAAAGAGGATTCAAGACCAGGAATATTTCACATGACATTCTAACCAAACCAGCTTGCTCTTTTTCTCAATTCACTTTTAATTTCATCGGTCATCCCATCCCCATGATTCACAGGATAAGGAGGAAGTGTCTGTCTCCAGTAACCGCAGTCTGCAGACCACGTAGCGCTTTGAAAACTGCGGGCCAAAGTATGTGCTTCCCTGGTCAAGTTTTGGTAATAAATCTGTGTTTCTTTAGTATGACGTCTAGAATAACTTGTGGGAAGAGAAAACAGTAGAAAAACAAGGTCAAGCTGATGATTTCACCTTCCCCAGGAAACAAGATAAATGTTGTATTGTGTGGAGTGGGTCCTCAGAAACGCTGTCCAGAGGTCCGATGGCCCGAGGAGAGGAGTTGAGAGGACAGGAGTTTTTATTAGATTCAGCATGTTGCATGGAGGTTATGGAAGGTACGTGTCTTGTTGATGAATTATGTAAACCTGGGTGGGGGTGCCTATCCATTACACCACAAAACAGCTTCTCCATGTAACGTAGACCCCTGGTCATATGAGTCCTAAGAAGCATCGCGGGGAGAAATATATGCACTTCACAGGTCCCTGGGCACGATAACAGCTCATAAAAAGGGGAAGTCTGGGATTGATTACTTTTGCCTGGCTTTTATATGATAATCTGGGGCTTTTTCTTGGCTGCGGACCGGCCCGCGGCCGACTTTGTGGTGGTTTGCGAGCGGCGGTGCGGGCGCTCGCCACTAACCTGTGAGCGGACCCCTACTGCTTTTCCCACCGACCCTGATGGAGCCCCGTGCCCCCGACCCACCCCCCCACCCACTGCTCCGCGCGCCCCACGCCACGGGCCCGGGTCACACACTACTCGGGCTTCTGTTTGACACTGGAACAGCAGTGGAGCCTGTGGCCCCTGAAGGCAGCGGGCCCGGCCTAAACTGCGAGTTGACCTCACCACTCCAGACAATGTGGCCAGGCTGGGCTCTCATCCTCTCGGCCGGCCCCGGTGCAGGAGGCCCTTTTATGAGGCTCTTCCTGCTGTCTGTCAGAGAGCGGCGAGCGGAAACACGTTATCGAGGGCAGCTAATGGAGCGCAAGCTGGACAGAATGACAGGGGGACTGAAAGGGAAGACTGGGAGCTGGGAACAAAAGAAAAGAAGAAAAAAAGGAGGATTCAGGTGGCACAGCGTTTATTACCCCAAAAAGAAGGTCACGAGGAATTGGACATCCAAAACAGACAAAAGGGAGAAGAGAGATCGAACCTTTTGGTTTAAAAAAAAAAAAACGAGTGCAGAAACATGAATGCCACATCAGAGGCGGTCAAAACACAAGCAGCAGTAAAATTACTGTAATACTAGAGTTGGCTTGAAGTCAGTGAGGACATAATTGATGACCAAAAAACATACGACGTGGGAAATGAGGGAGACAACAGTAAGATAGAAAGAGAGAATGAAAGAGAGAAACTTCGAGATTTAACAGATTTGCTCAGCCACTCATGACCAGTACTACGTCTCTAGGCCTGAAGCCCATGCTCTAGGTGTGGGTGTGGGACCATAGGAAATACTGTGTGCTGAAGATAACATTCTGTGTGTGTGTGTGTGTGTGTGTGTGTGTGTGTGTGTGTGTTTGTTACTGTGGGGGTTAGAGTGTGTGTAACAAGGCCCTGCCCCTGTCTTCCTCTATGCACTGTGACATCCTGCCGGTGTTGGGCTGCTTAATGGGCTTTAATGAGACAGCAGCGGAGCTTCCGCTTCCTGGCCCGACGCAGGCGAGCACACTAGCACACTATCACACACAGTATCAGCAGCGAACTCGCTATCTGCCCCTCTTCCGTGGAAAATAGTAACCGGGCTGCGCAGGCCTGACAGACGTGACAAACTGGCTGAGGTATATGTGTGTGTGTGTGTGTGTGTGTGTGTGTGCGTCTGTGTGTGTGTATTGGCAAGGGTTTTAGTATGTGTAAGAGAAACTATGTGTTTGTCTATGTGTGTTTGTGTGTGTGTGTGTGTGTGTGTGAGAGAGAGAGAGAAAGAGCGAGAGAGAGACTGTGGAAGAGTCATGTGTAGTTGCCTAGTTGCCTGTCTGGTGTAGCGAAATGAGCTGAGGTGGGTGATGTCAGTGAGAAAAAACTAAATATTTCTGTTTTTTAACACTTGCTAGCAGGGGCGTCGCTAGCTATTGAAAACATTCGGGGCTACAGCCCAGAAGTTAGAGTCCTTTTTGTCCGGGGATTCGGAGTTTTCTCCCCCGAGAGATTTTGAAAATCGGGCTGATGAACATGAAATTTTAACCTACTTTGAGAATGAAAAGGAAGGCCAATCGTAATGACTCACGTCACGGCATTCCGAATATTTTGATGTTTAGTGTAAGGAGAACGTCTCTTCTGCCAAAGTGCACCACATACAACACCCAAAATATGACATTAAAATAGCCTGTAGAATAAACATCGTCATGCACCTCTGTCAAGTGCACAGGTGTGAGCGCTAGCCTCGGGATAAACATTTGGACGTCATCACCTTCAATTAATGGGCTACAGTATGGGTGCCTTGAAAGCAATGCATTTGGGTTGTGTATCACGAACTTTTGCCCAAAGAAAAAGTTCCATTCTGTCAAAATCAAGCCCAGCATGCATTGCTTGGAAGCCCCCTCAAACGAGGTCAGGTTTACCATATTTACTGCACATGTGACCATGATTCAATAGTAAATCACGATATATTGAAACTGCAGTCTTGTCTATTACCGCGATGTATTTCAAATGATCACTGAAAGTATAATATTGGACACAATTACTGGATTGGTGAAGGGGAATAGCTTGATGTTAGGTATTATAGCCTAAGTCCGTCTGTGAAAACCGCTCGCTCCTCATTCATTCAACTCTGCTCAACTTTTGCCGCTTGCTCCGCTCAACTCGCTGCTGAAGGTCACATTCGACCGTTTCTTGGAATTATACCAACGTCAGTGAATGAATGAAGTCTGCACTGCTAACCTGTGGTAAAAAAGACTGGTGCAACTACTATAGGCCTACTGTCATGGAAAACAATTTTTTGTTGGTGGTGAAGAATGTGGTGTGATTCCATTCTACAGAACCAAACGTAAGTTAGTGTCTCTTTCTAGTTATTCAAACAAAGTGTCCTTCAAGTTAGTGAGGTGCAGTGGTAGCCTGCTAGCTAGTAACATCAGACCAGCATTGATCAACGTTGTCTTTGAGGGCTGCGTTTCAAGAACCTGAGCTGATCGAAATGTCCTCCCGGGTTGCGGGAGATGATGACACACTGTGAGTTTCCACTTCTTGTCCCTGCTCTGCCCTTTTTTTTTAAAGAAACTTCTAATATCCATTTGTCCTTCTGTACACTTATTTCGCTAAGGCTAGTTAGTAGAAGCACGAAACAGCAATGCGTAATAGCGTAGAGGGAGAAGGTACTTGAAATTGTAACATTTTGCAACAAATGATTCTAAACCTGCCCAGATCCCTCGTCAGATTTTCTTGCTGCTGTTAATGCACACAATGGACACAAAACACAAAAAGTCTCTTCTACGGGGCTATTTATTTCATTCACGATTAGAGTTTTTGTTGTTGTTGTTGACGGCCCATAGATCCGGGGCTATCCCCAGAGAATCCGGGGCTATAGCCCCGAATGCCCAGGTCTAACGACGCGCCTGCTTGCTAGATGGGATTTAAACCATCACAGTCCTTTAAACAAACAAACCAACTTAAGTCATAGAAAACACATGCCATACATGACATCCAACAACCAGGGGCCGGTTCCCCGATAACGCTCACTCTTAGCGCGCTAAGAAGACTCAAAAGATATATTTTTCAAAGTTGTTTATGTTCCTAAGTGTGTTTCCCGAAGTGTCCCTTAGGAAGCTTCTTAACACGCTGCCTCTTACGTTCGACGTTACAAAGGTGCTGTCCCAAGTGAAGGTGCTGAATTAGTTGGCATCGATTGCTCAGGAATCGATTTTCTACTTCACGCGAAGGTGCATGACGCCGTTAAGAAAGACAACACGTTCTGCAAAAAAACATTCCTCAAATTAACTAAATTATCAAATTGGCAGTAATATGTTCACACGATATGTTGTGACGGGTATCCCTCGCTAAACATCCACCCTCCTTATCCCATTGTGCCACTTGTGCCGCTTCTTGATGGGTTTAACCCATGATGGGAAAAATTGATGTAATAAACTTATATTAATGGTAAGGTACCTTACAATTACAATTGATTGGCAAGCAGCTGCAGTTACTTCTGTTTAATGCGGTATTGATTGCCATTGGTTAATGTTGTCAATAAAAATGCAACCTATCTATAATGAACAGGGAGAGAGTTAGATAGCCTACAGTATGGTGGGGAAGCAACGTAAAAAAAGGCACCAAGCTTCTCGTCAAAGGAACTTGAAATTTTGCTGGACGAGGTGAGCTTGCACAAGGTGACACTGTTTTCCAGCTTTCGGAGTAACTTGTAGCCTGGCGGGCCATCCTATAATTAATTTGCCTATAATTAATTTGCCTGGCGGGCCATCCTGAGCAAATTAATTTGCCACTGCTAGGGTGCGTCTAGATTTCTAGGCTAAGTAACTTGTGCAACAGCAACAAAAAAAGAGCTATGGAGCGACATGGACTACACGGCTCCGCGGCCGGCGCCGTTTTTGATTCAATACAAGGACACGTTGGATCGCTGCCATAGGCCTAGTTGGTTGCTTACTGGACACCGCCATTCTTACCTATTTATAGATCTTAGCCATTTAGAGGCAAATTCTTTGCCAGCTTTTAATTATCAAAAGTGATTGCCAATTTGAACGCTTTAATGACATTACGAAATAGCCAAGGCTTACCACCATATTAGTTCTGATACCAAATAAAGTAAACTTCATAAATAGGCCTGCAACCATTGCGAACATATTGTATTATTAGTCTTAAAATGTCCATAACATAAAATCATCGTTGAGCAACAACATCATCAACATACTGTACCATAGTGACTTGTAGGCTACTGCGCTGCGCTGATTTCTAAAAGACTGCTGCACAGTGGCGACTAAGCCTTTGAGAGCTCAAACAACGATAAGAGAGAGCTTACGAATGGTCCAGACCAACCTACGAAAGTGTGACTTACAGATGATATACTTAGCGCATTTAACGTGTCGGGAATCGTGCCATAACGTTAAGAGAGAGGTTAAGGAATAGGTTAAGAACTACTTAGCGATAAGAACGTTTTGGGGAACCGGCCCCAGGTCAGCCCTTTACATTGTGTGAAAATACGTGCCAGGATTGCATTTTACCAGTGACAGAAAATGCAATGCAAAGTGAAATGTTATGTGTGCATATCTGGGTTAAGTGTTGCAGTTGCTGTGTTTTTATAGCCTAGAAATCTAGACGCACCCTAGCGGCGGCAAATTAATTTGCTCAGCTTGTACGTCTAGTAGCAAACCGTAGGGATTTCTATTGGCTGACGCCCGTGGACATCATCCAATCACAGCGCTCTATTTTGTTAGAGAGTCTTAAGGCGGGCTTAACAGGATGACGACAGTCCTGCAATGGTGAACAACAAGGAAGATGGCTATGGTGAACGAAGAGCGGTTGTTTGAATCGGCGTTGGCGTCAACTTTGGAGGAGTGGGACTTTTCTTTGAAAGTTGAGCAACACAATGCACTTAAGTAATTCCCCGTTCACTGTTTTCGTCGCTCTGGCCACGTCATCCTGCTCCTTGTTCTGATTGGTCGCAGCGCTGGCCTATTGCATGCCTAGGCAGTTTGAAAGACAATTCTCTGCCCGCCCCTTGGATTAAGCGAGGTGAATGGGTCGATTCCAGACTATACATTTCAATGATATAGGATGGCCCGCCAGGCTAGTGTTTTTATTTTGCCAACCTTAAACTGAGAACAAGAGACTACAACCCCGCATAACAAACCTTACCGCCACTGGAGCAGCAAGCGTGTCCCATCCGAACCCAAACAGATAAACACAGAGCCCAGCTTACAGTACCTGTAGTGCACACATGACATGGCTGTGTAAATATTGACCCTGCATGGCTGCTGCAGAAGACCTTTGCTAGATGCTGGGGCCCTGGCGTGCTGCGCATGCCATTCTTCCTCCTGAGCGCTGATGGTGATGGTGATAGGGGTGCGTAGGACCGGGGGTGGGGGCTGGCGGGGGCAGCCACAGGTGCAGAGAAAGACAGGCAGGGAGATGAAGCTGCTGCTACTGCTATCACAGTCCATCTCTCTCCTCGTCCAGATGCTGGTACTGCCATCACAGTCCATCCCTCTCCTCGTCCAGATGCTGCTACTGCTATCACAGTCCATCCCTCTCCTCGTCCAGATGCTGAAATCAGGCCTGAGCCATCAGGTGACATCCTCCCTCATGTGCTGCTCTGCCTCCCCCTCCCCCCCACATACCTCCCTCTACACTTCCCTCTCACCAAACCCCCCCCCCCTCCGTCTCAATCAGGGGAACAAAAGAGGCGTCACTGACCATCCGAAATAGGCGGCAGGCAGAGGAAGAGTGGCAGGAAGTGGGGAAACCAGCGCAAACCACATGCAGAAAATCACACACCTACGGTATGGCAGATACCCGCATCAGTGGTTGCAATCACACTCATGCTACATAAACCACATGCCCACACGCACAGAGGCAGCCTCAGATATTGCTACATTCTGGCATTGAGTAATAGGATTGCAGAGTTCACTGAGTGTGTCTGTCTGTGTGTGTGTGTGTGTGTGTGGGTCTGCGTATGTATTTGAATCAGTTTTTGTGTGTGTGTGTGTGTGTGTGTGTGTGTGTGTGTCTGGGACTGGGTGTATAAAATGACTCGACTTTATCACTTCCCCTGCTCTTCATTATTCAGTGACAGCTCGACAAACTCTGGTCATGGTGGTCAAAATGACTTCCTGGCCCTGCCAAAGCCCACTGATTGACTTATCTTCCCAAAATCCCCCCTTTCCTTGACATGGGAGCACAATCCCTGTGGCCCAGGGCCACACTCTGTGGGCCGGTCCTGTCACTGCTCATGGTCTGCTTCCCATTGTGACATCACCTCATTGTGGCTTGCAAGGAGCATGACATCATGAATCATGTCCTCTAATGTCTTGCAGCCTGTGTGTCGTGCTGTGAATGGTTTTCATTTGAGCGGTCAGGATGACAGTAATTGGGCTGATGTTTGTCAGTGTGTGTGCGTGCGTGTGTTTGTGCGTGTGTGTGTGTGTGTGTGTGTGTGTGTGTGTTTACAGAAAGTTGTGTAATAGTGACCAAACACAGTGTGTGTGTGTGTGTGTGTGTGTGTGTGTGTGTGTGTATGTGTGTGGGTGTGTGTTTACAGAAAGTTGTGTAATAGTGACCGAAAGCAATGACATACACAAACACAGGCAGACAAGCACACTCTCTTTCTCTCACACACACACACACACACACACACACATACACACACGCTAGTGCCAGATAAGCCGGTAGCTGTATGGCATGCGCCTCATCTGGAGTGTGAGTTGATAAAGGGGACAATGAGGCAGGGGCCTCCCTCCTCCAGGGGCCACAGATTATGCCTCCTGTGCTTCCTTTGGAAAACAGGCCCAGGCCCCAGAGGAAGCTCTCATCAGTCTGCGCTCCTTCACCTCTCTCTCTTCCTCTCTTCTCTCTCTTTCTCTCTTCCCTCCTCTCTTTCATTCCACCAGGAGATGAAATGCAGGCCTAGCCTCCACTCTCCACCCCAATGGCACAGGGCGACACTCATCAAGCTACCACTGATTTTTTCTGTCTCTCTCTCTCCTACTCTCTTTTTCTCGCTCCTATCCCTCTATTTCGTTTTCTTTCATTTTTGTCTGGGCGTGTGCGGTGAACTCTGTAGGTACACGTCGCACAGGGCTGAGGTTAAACAGGGCTATATTTTTTTATTACTGGAAACTATTTAACGTTACCTTTTTTTCTACTGTCTGGCAGTGGGAGAGAGGAAGGATATTTTGCTTCTAATGGTACATATTTTTAGAAGACACCGTTGAAATCCATATGGTATTGATCAGAGCCCAGAACACTTTCTCTTGAATTTAACTAAAACTGAACCAGACTTGACATTTTTATTATTGCCATGTTGTAGCTCTTCATAAGACTTTGCCATTTCTTGGGTTTTGTATTGTAAACATCTTTCCAATTATTCTTTAAAATGAAAAGCATTTCTTTATTTATTTATTATTATTTCTTTGTTGGTTCTGTGGATTCTGTGGCGACCTTGGGAGCTGAAGGATTTCCTGTGAAAAGTGAGGTCCTGCCATACAGTAATCCATTGTGGGAGGCTGTGCAGCTCTAATGAGGTGGCTGGGGTGCTGCCCTGCAATGGAGGCCGGAGGCTTGTCAATAAGAGCCTGTTCTCCCCCTCACCTGTACTGTTGCCCCTCACTGTTACCCCCTCCCCCACACACACACACACGCACGCACACACTGCTTCCTCTTTCTCTCTCTTTCACTCTATACATCTACACACAGCTCTGTAAAATACAAACATTTTTGTCAGATTGTAGAATACGTTTCAAAATAAATTGAATATGCACTTCATATGCACTGGTGGAGTCACCATCTTGGGCTGCGAGTGCTCAGTACAGGGAGTGTGTTTTACATAAACCTGCCACCATACACCACTTTTACGCTGACTGGGAGAGGCAGGGGCGAGTGAGAGGGAAGGGCCCCACAATACCACCACTGTGTATCTCCCCCGTACTCCATGCATTACACTCCACTCCCTCTGTTTAGCTGCTGGCTTGTGCCTTTCTTCAACAGTAGCCTGTGTGGAGAGAGTTCAGACTGTTTGACTGAGTCACTAAGCCCTCGGTCCAGTCCTGATGGAAAACAGGCCGGTGAGTCCGGCGAGGCTTACCTTGCGGAATTCCCTGGAGCTCCGGGGCGGACAGGAAGGGACATTTCTGAGCCTGTGTGGTGGAGTGAAGCCAGGACAGGGGGAGACCACGAGGAGCAGACGGGGATTTTATCAGAGGGGACAGCTGAGCTGCCTCTCTTAGTGTTCCACTCTCCTCTGCTAAACAGGAGCACTCACACTCAACTGACAGGGAGGATGTGTCCATGTGTGTGTGTGTGTGTGTGTGTGTGTGGGGTGGATGGGTGGGTGGGTGTGTGTGTGTGTTGGGGTGGGTGTGCGTGTGTGTGTGTGTGTGTGTGTGTGTGGGTGGGTGGGTGTTATTGCTAATTAAGAGAACAACAGGGGATGAGAGGATGGTAAAGAAAGATATAGACGGACAGAAAGAGAGAGAGGAAGAGGAGAGAGAGTTAAATATGGTATGTCCGGTTATCGCTAATTAGGAGAGTGAAAGAAAGGGGCTCTCTGCTAAAGGCATTAGGACCTCTCCACATCCTGGTCCCGTGGCCCTCGCTGATGAGGCAGGGCGTGTGAGCAGGCCTGACCTCTGACCCCTCGCGGGTCATTGTGTTTTGGGCCGATGCGTATCCACCCTGCTGACGTGGGCGTGAGCGGGTTTGGAGTGGACTGCAGGTTCAGTAGGCCATCGTCGCGCCTTACGAAAGAGAGCCTCATCAATATTACAACAGCAGCAGCACAACGGTGACTCTGATAGCAGGAAGTCCTGCTCTGTGCTGGCTGCCAAAGCACTGAGTCCGCAGTGAAAGGTACATTACCACACTGTGGGGCTAGTCTAGGTTGATGCACCAAAGTTGTTGACAGACTCACGACTGCACATGTTGTGTATTGTTTTAATGACGGATGAGGAATGAGGATGGAGTTAAATAAGTTTAGCCAGAAACATTTTGTTTTCATATCAGCCTTGATGTGAGGTCTGGGGACCTCAGTGAAGCAGCCTAAAGCTGGTGTCTCTCTTCACAAGCAGGAGGGCCCCAGGCAAGGGCCATGGAGACTGATGCAAAGGAGGAGGAGGAGAAAAAGGAGGAGGAGGTGGGAGAAGAGGGGGGAGTCGTTTTTTGAGCTAATGGCCCCATCTGAAAATGATCGTGCTCGGCACTGACAGCTGCATTGGTCTCCGAAGACGCTCTGACCGCGAGCGCCCAAAAACCCCAGGCCTTCTATTTCCAGCCTCAGCTCCGCAGGCGACCTGGAGCCGCTCCTGCCCGCCCTGCTGGGCCAGCTGTTCCGCCTGCCAGCATGTGGACTCGCCGGGCCGGGCGGCGGCGGGCAGCAGGCAACGCGAGCAGGGCAGAGGCAGCGGCACTCGAGCCGCTCTCTACCCCTCAGCTCTGCCCACCGGAGGCTGGCATCCCCCGGCTCACCTCAAAACGCTGCCCGCAGGTAATGTTTTCCTGAGGCCGCGCCAACAGCGCTTTCAAATTTCCATGGACAGGGGTGAGGGGAGGAGGGAGGGAGGAGTGAGAACGAGAGGGAGAGAGAGAGAGAGAATACTAGTAACGCGAGGGATGAAGAGAGAAAGATGGAGAGAATGACAGAGAGGGGGAGTGAGAGAAAAGAGTGAGAGAAAGAGAGAGAAAGCAAGTGAGCGAGTCTGAAATAGAGCAACAGAGAGAGAAAGAGAAAGGGAGCGTGTATGTGCCATTGGCCCGGCTGTCTAAGCACAAGAGCTCTTTTTAGTCAACTTGGGCCCCTTAAATCACGCCATGGCAGTGCGCTCACACCTCAGTGAGTGCAGTGTGGCCGGCCCCTCCTGGCGGGGCTCATGGGGAGGTGGAGGAGGAGGTGGAGAAGGAGGAGGTGGAGGTGGAGGAGGTGGTGGATTAGGCCAGGCCGCAGGACTCGCCCCGCGAGACGCTTGTTTGCTTCAATCAGGGATGGCAAAAAGCAGGCCCTTCCAAGAGACGGGCTAGACGGGAACCTCCTGTTCTCTGCCGAGAAGCGCCATCTGTGTGTGTGTGTGTGTGTGTGTGTGTGTGTGTGTGTGTGTGTGTGTGTGTGTGTGTGTGAGAGAGATAGAGGGGGTATGTGAAAGTGTGTGTTATTGTGTATTTGTGAGGTTAAGTGTATCTGTATGTGCCTGTACTGTATGTCTATTATAGTGTGTGTATGTGCATGCGTATGCGTATGTGTGTGTGTGTGTGTGTGTGTGTGTGTGTGTGTGTGTGTGTGTGTGTGTGTGTGTGTGTGTGTGTGTGTGTGTGTGAGAGAGAGAGAGAGAGTGGAGAGAGAGGGGTGGGTGAGGGGCTGCTGGCATGCTGCCGCACTGTCTGCAGACTCTGAAGACAAATCAATCCTGCTGCCTGCTCCATCGTATTTTCCCCCTGGTGGACTTTGACGAATGGCAGAGAAATCCTCTCATTTGTAACCTCAGGCAGTCCTCTTATGAGATTAAGGCTTTTCCTATGACACTGGCACTCACAAATAGCCCATATTTTACCACGCCATGGAGCGCCAATTAACGACCGAGCTTTGTTTCAAAATCAGGTACCTCACAGGAAAATTAATGGCCGCGTTGATATAGCTAAATTGCCCTTAAACAATGATAAATTACATGTCATGTTTGCAAAATAATGGCTTATAAATCAGATTAAATAAAATAACCAACAACAGTCTAAAATTCATCAATCCCTCGCTCCATCACGCCATTGCCAGCAGTACATTAGTTGTCACATGGCGGTTTGGCTAATGAAAACAGAATTAGTGTGGAGCTGTGAACAGACACGGAACGGGATGTGTCAGGGACAAGAGGGAAGAGAGGGCAGGAGGAAATGAAAGATGGACACCAAGAAGGAAAAGAATATTCTGGCAAGGCTTCAGCATTGGTGAGTCACAGCTGCTGGACCAATGGGAGGCGGCGTTGCTGCTGTACTGGGCAGCCATGCAGTGTGTGTGTGTGTGTGTGTGTGTGTGTGTGTGTGAGGCAGGCTCGTCTCCCAACCCCACCCCAGCGCACCCCCAGCCTGCTGACCCCGGCGTGGCTGCAGGGAGGGAGTGCAGGCCTGTGGCACAGGGGGCCCCTTGCGGGCCAGCGAGTGGAACGGCGGGTGATAAACGAGCCTTATCTGGGGGCCGTGGCGTTGGGAAGCACACTCTGTTTCCCCCTGATTGCATTAGCAGGCAGGAAAAAGGGGACGCGCAGGGAATCGCTGGAATTCCACTGAGCAAGCTCAGATACCTCTCTCTCTCTCTCTCTCTCTCTCTCTCTCTCTCTCTCACTCTCTCTCTCTCTCTCTCTCCACTTGTTTGCTGATTGATAAGAAGCCCTGGTTACAGAAAGATGGATTTTTTTTAATGTCCATTTATTTTAATGTGTCATTTATTGAATGCTTTCCGAATGCTTGGTGTGTCTGTATGTGTATCTGTGAATGTGTGCATGCGTGTTTGTGACTCTGAAAGACAGAGAGAGAGATTGTGTCTGGTCTGTGTCTGTGTAGTCTGTCTTGAAGGAAATCAGTGCTGAGGCAATATGACACGGCAATATTGTGAGTCTGCTCTTGTTTTACTCTAAGTTTTAGGGTTTGACATACAAACAGAGAGAGAGAGAGAGAGAGAGGGAGAGAGAGGGAGAGAGAGACCAATCAAGAGAAAGACACAGAGAGAGAAATAACGGGACCACAAAGAGTATTGGATATTCTGTGTGTTTCCTGTGAGCATGGCATATCTGGTGTGGGGGTCAAAGCCCATCTCAAAAGGGCCACTATATTAACCCTTATCTGTTCACCTCAGCCCTTGCAATAACAAACACTTTTTCGGCCCGCATCCTGGCGACTCCATCGGCCTTGATTCATGGCGGCGGTGGGGTGTCAGTGGAGTGCCCACTTGAACGGATTGTTTCCTTGTCGCGGACCTTTACGATCCCACGTGCCGGCTTGGTTACGCCAGCGGATAAGAGAGAGAGGGAAAGGAGAGACCACTCCTGGCAATACTGTCGTGATGAATGTGTTTAGGTGGTGCACTAGGTTGTCAGTGCAGCGCGCGTCAGGGTCACTAGATGCAACCGCTGCTCCGCTTCCAAATCGACACTCCCGATTATTCAGACTCACAGGTCACTGGTCTGGGAAAAGGCCACGGGTGTGGGCGTTTAAAGCCAAAGTTAGAATAAATCTTGATCCTGTTGTGTAAGAAGACTGAAACTGAGAGACAGCACATTAAAATAAAAGCCAAAGAGAGGGAGGGGGTGAACCATAGAGGAGAAAGATGGAGAAAAAGAAAGGGTGAGAGAGAGAGAAAAAGAAAGAGAGAGATAAAGGACGGGCAGTGGCCCAGACAAACATGGCGCGGCCCTTCCTTATGCACATCCTGAAGAGGAAACTGCGGTTCTCCGGCCCGGCTGCCATGTTCCCTCAGAGGAACTCTTTAGGCTGTTTCGTCTCTTTTAAAACCGCCACCCGCCTCTCCCCCTCTTCCCTCTCTCTTCCCCCCCCTCTCTCTCTGTCTCTCAATCCCTCGTTCCCCCCTCTCTCTTTCTTACTCTCTCTTTATCTGTCTGCCAAATGTGCAGATAACAACTGGTATGACTTGTCTGGCAACGACGTGGCTTTGCCTGGGAAGAAAGATGGCGGCAACCTGCACAGTCTCATGTTACCTTTGGTGAATATAGTGGCTGTGTTCACCATAAATTACCTCGCGTAAGTCAACAGCATGCAGAACCCTCTGACACCTCAATAGCTTGACTGACCAGGGGCTGGATACCACCACCACCACCGCGCCCCCCTGGCTGAGGGCCCCAGAGACTGCAGAGTTAAGGGGGCTCCGTCGGGTGGGGTGGGTGGTGCTCGGTGGGCCCGGCGCAGGGCCTGTCTGCCTGCCGTGAGGCCTGGCTGCTGGACAGGGGCTCCTGGGAGTCCTGGCGGTGGTGCCACGGAGGCCCGGCTGACAGAGAGAGGGTGAGACGGGAGGAGAGCCAGGGCAGAGCTGTCAGGCCCAGAGGCGCAGACGAACACTCAGCCACATGTGACTCTACTGTCAGGGGCCACATGGCATGGCTGTGCTCTATATGCATACAAGCTGTACTATATACTAGCCAAAATGTACTATACTAGCCAAGCTGTATACTAACCAAGCTATACTGTATACTAGTCAAGATGTACTATATACTAGCCAAGCTGTATACTAGTCAAGCTGTACTATATACTAGCCAAGCTGTACTATACTAGCCAAGCTGTATACTAGTCAGCAGTATTATATCACTATATACTATGCTGTTACTACTATAATGATGCCCCCACTATTACTACTGCAAATGATTCAGTCTTTCAATAGTGGAGAATGTTTATGAAAACGACTTGATATCAGTACTGATGGCAACTCAGACTGTGTAGGGTTAAATGGGGACAGGTGAATTGAGAATTAGCACATGACAAGAACGTGTTCATGTTCAGGAACAGACCACATTCTGTGTCAGCGTACGTCTTCCTGTCTCATTTCGGTAAGCGCTGAGTACAGGGTGTCCACAGTCCTTGGAGCTAGTCCAGTCCAGATTTGACCTCACAGACCCACCTGCGGTACACACGTGTCATGATAAATACTCTGGGCTCCAACAGACACAGAAAAGTATGTCACACACAAACACACACACACACACACACACACACACTGTAATCTCCCCAAAGGTTTGTTTTCAGAGCGGATCCTTTGATCGGCTCGGTGGATATTTCCCATGAGAGAGCCTGGCTCCCAGTGCAGCCCTGTGCTCCAGTGGCATGTTTTGAGCTGGGTGACACCCTCCCTCCCCTCCTCTCCGACCCAAAAACAATGTGGGGCTGAAAGGGGGCTTTCACACCGCACTCTGGACCAGTGCTTACCACTCCTGTTATTCTTTCTCCTCTCTCTCTCTCTCTCTCCCTCTGTCTCTCTCTTTCTCTCTCTCTCTCCCTGTCTCTCTGTGCCATTCCTCTGGTTATCTGCAGTTTGCACGCCTCGTCAGCACAGCAGGGGGCTCCGAGAGAACAAACCCTCCCACCCCTCTCTCCCACACTCCCCCTCACCCCCTCCAACCTCCTCTGACCACCACCGCCACCAGCGCTGGCAGCCCAGAGCAGACAGGAATCCCACGCACCCCCTGCTCTGGCGGGCAGAGCTGCGCGGCGCGGCGTGCTGACCCTGGCACTGATAAGGCCCGGCGGGCCCCACTGTGTCCAGTGCCAGCTGCGTTTTTTCCCCCCGGGCCGCAGGCACGCCACACAATGTCACAGATGGCATGAGATTCAGGTGATCAAAAACAGCACGGCTGGGCCGCGCAGGCACAGAGAGGCAGAAACAAAGCAAACAATGGGCCTTTATGAATGTGCGCCTGGCTGCCCTTTTGCCCTTTGCTGTACTGTATGTATGAGCGTGTGTGTGTGTGTGTGTAGGTGTGTCTGTGTGTGTTTGTGTGTGTGTGTGTGTGTGTGTGTGTGTGTGTGTGTGTGTGTGTGAGTAGGTGTATATATGAGCATATGTATATTTGTGTGTGTTAGTGTATATGTGTGTGTGTGTGTGTGTGTGTGTGTGTGTGTGTGTGTGTGTGTGTGTGTGTGTGAGGTTTATATATGAGCATGTGTATATTTGTGTGTGTAGGTGTATATGTGTGTGTGTGTGTGTGTGTGTGTGTGTGTGTGTGTGTGTATGCATGAGTGTGTGTGTTGTGTGTGTGTGTGTGTGTGTTTCTGTCTTTACATGTGCATCTGCATATAAGCACATGTAACAGAGCAAAGTTAACCTGAGTTTCCCTGTGTGTTGTGGCAGCTCAAAGAGAGGAAAAGGCATAAATTGTGTAGTGCAGGAGCTCCAGTTGAACCCTCACTAACATTCTTCTTCTCATAAATTCCATGCGCCCGCCACAGACCGTTATTTATCGTTCACAATAAACGTCTCGTTTTTTCCCCATATTCAATTCAGAGATGTTTTCAAACATGAACGAGGCTTTATTTTTAGGTGTTTCTCTCAGGGTGATGTCATGCGGTTACACTATCTTTTCTCCATATTTGAACTAATCTAATCTACATCGGGGCAAATTCGGTCAGTTCTCTCTCTGCAGCCTCCCCGTGGACTGAAGCCATTCATCTTCATGAAGTTGCAAAATGTTCTGCTCACTTCTTTTCCCTTTCCATGTAGTAATTTTGAAAAGAGCTTGGCCATCTCACCTTAATCACGCTGAGCATTGGTGCCCACAAATCTTCAGAATGTCAACAAGTGTAATTAAATTCTACTCAGCAGCAGAGCGGAGTGCCAGGTAAGGGTCATTTCCAATCCCCAAATTATTTGGAGAAATTTAAACCATAACTGATCTTGTCAGCACATCTGTGTACTGGTTATCTCCGTCTAAAATGTGTCCTCACATGTCAAAAAATGATATTTAGTGATATATTTTGCAAGGCAAAAATTGTATTAGTAGTATTTTATATTTGGCGTGTGTCATTGTTGAGAAACAAACTCTCCACATATCCTCACTCTCTGACTCTTGACTCTGTGTTAGTATGTGTACTGAAGTGAACTGGGTCAGAGCCCCGGTCTGAAGCACTGCTAAGTGGGGAGTAGACACAGACCCCGCTGTCACACTGGGGGCCACAGACAGACAAGCAGAGAGCTGTGTGTCAGCGGGCAGCAGGCTCTGAGACCAGGTGCGTGTGTGTGTGTGTGCGTGCGTGTGTGTGTGTGTGTGCGCGTGTGTGTGTGTGTGCGTGTGCACCGTGGGCGCATAACGAGACCTCATCAATCTTTCCTCACGATGAGTCAAGATGGCGATTAGAAACAGGTGGGTGGCTGGACAGCAGCTCACGCGTGAGGAGAGTGCCGTCCCATCAACCTGTCACCCTAGCAATACCCAGACTCACTAAGGAGTACACCGACCCAGACACCAACGCACACACACACACTCACACACATGCACACGCACACACACACACGCATACACACACACACGCATAACACACACACACACACGTCAACATTAAGCCTCAGCTACACAGGACCTGGCCTGGACTAGAGCTGTCTGAAACTAGACAGGAGGTGAGAAGGAAAGCAAGAGGAGGATAGAGAAAGTGGCAGAGAGAGAGAGATGTACTTGGTAAGGAAGACTGTGCAGAAATCCAAAGAGAGAGAGACTTTTGACTTTTAAAAACATATGGAGTGAGAAGAGAGACAGAGAGAGAGAGAGTGATGAAGGGAGAGAGGGGGGGAGAGAGAGAGGTGGGTAAGAAGGGAGACACTGCTATGATAAAGTAGGTTCTTAATTTGTTTGACCACTTCTTGATGCTTCCAGGTTTCCATCCTGTGTGTGTGTGTGTGTGTGTGTGTGTGTGTGTGTGTGTGTGTGTGTGTGTGTGTGTGTGTGTGTGTGTGTGTGTGTGTGTGAAAGAGAGTGTGTGAGATGCCATCCTCCTCCGGTAAAAGAGATAAAACATGCACACGGAGGAAAAACTCATGGCACTGCATAATTTTGGGCTGTTGTGCTTGTGGATGTTGTGCTTGGAGTAAACCCACCAAACATCAGAGCGGTTTTAAGGGCCTCTCTTCAACCCATTGATCACCATGACATGCTATGAGGTTGTTCCCTCTCTCTCTCTTTCCCTCTCTCTCTCTCTCTTTCTCTCTCTCCCTCTCTCTGTGTCTCTGTGAAGAAAGCATAATTAGTCAGTCAGGTGTGTTCAGACGCCCGGGTGAAGCGTCTCGTCACTCTGCAGCCGGTGTGTCCTCCCACCCCTGGCCGTCTGAAGCCATCCCAGCGTGAAAGACGCTCCCCATTACGCCACGAGAGCCACGATGACTGATGGCTGAGAAGCCACATGGGGATCTCCCAGCACTCCTCCAGCCCATCTCTCCTGCCGTCCTCCCTTCCAAAACTAGCCACAAAACCTGCCCTTTTTCCTACATGCTCTTAGAGGTGAGGTTCATCAGTACAGTGCCCCCTGCTGGTAACAGATGGCACTGCAGCTTGGGGTGGGGTGGGGGGTATAGGAATGACAGAGGAGAGGATATTGGCTTCCTCCGTGGTTTATTTGCCTTCCTGAGCCGTGCCTGGCTCCCACACAGATCAAGTCAACTGCAGGAATAGGAGAGGTGAAACCGCACGGAGGTCCAGCCGACAGCGGCCGGGCCCGCTATTGGTCTGGGGGGAGAGGCGACGGTTTAAAGTGTTAAGGAAGGAAGCTGAGGCGATCGCGGGGCGTTTTCACGCTCGGGATGCCAGCTCCAGAACCACGGGTTAAAGCAACAGGCCTTCAGAAAAAAAAAAAAAAAAGCCAACAACACAATGTGCGAAAGTCGAGCTGGGGCTCTGTGCAATTAAGTAGCGATAGCAAGGTGATCCGAGGAGGTGTGTGTGTGTGAGCGCGTGGGTGGGTGGGTTGGTGGGGGGGGGGGGTAAAAGAGAGGTGGGGGGTCCTAGAGGGGTGGGGGAGACATGATGGCCAGTGACCCTGGTCAAGTCACTTGACTTTTTGACACTGTCACTGTGCCCAGCTGTAACAACACAACTCAGGTGTCTGTGTGTGTGTGTGTGTGTGTCTGTGTGTGTGTGTGTGTGTGTCTGTGTGTGTGTGTGTGGTGTGTGTGCGTGTGTGTGTGTGTGTGTGTGTGTGTGTGTGTGTGTGTCTGTGTGTACTTGCAGAACAGCCATGCGCTTTACACTTAGCACACCTGATTGGATTTGTTGGTCAGCATGCATGCATGCATACACTGCAGTGTGTGAGTGCACGTGTGCATCTCTTCCATACTGTACAGGTTTGGGCCGCTTCTGGCCCCACCGCACCCCACCCTACTTTCATAGAAATTCCAATCATTCTCCCCCTCTGGCCACCAGCCCCTGAACAAACAGGCAGTGGTGTGGCAGGGGGCCGTGTTAGTGGCAGGCGTCAGTGACCCTGCTGCTGCCTGTGACGGACGGTCCAGCCTCCCTGGAACAGGTGGTCTCACAGAGCAGAGTACTGTCCTCTCTGGCAACACTCCCATGCCACAACATGATAGATGTACCCATTTCCAACTACCCCCCCGTTGATGATGACTGAGAGGCTTCGTTACTTTATTGTCTTAGCGGAGACGGTGTCTTAGCAGATTAGAGTGGTCTCTAATCATTCTTTTTTTCTCTAATAACTCGTTTTCTCTAATCAGCAATCCATTATTCATCACTTTCAGCAAATTCTCTGAATTTCTCTGTGCCAAAATTTAGTGGGGATTATGAAAGGCTCTCTCTCTCTATGTGTGTATGTGTGTGTGTGTGTGTATGTGTGTGTGTGTGTGTGTGTGTGTGTGTGTGTGTGTATGTGTGTGTGTGTGTGTGTGTGTGTGTGTGTGTGTGTGTGTGTGTGTGTATGTGTGTGTGTGTGTGGTATGTGTTGAGAAAGAGAGAGGTGAGGGAAGGGAGGAGCGGGTTTGTATGTGTGCGTCTGAAGTGCCTCCAAGGGAGTGAGGAGCTCCAAAGGCCTCTGAGTTCAGCCTCTGAGAAGAGGAGAGGAGGAGGAGAGGAGGTGAAAGAGGAGAGGAGGAGAGGAGGTGAAAGAGGAGAGGAGGAGAAGAAGTGGTGAAAGAGGAGAGGAGGAGAAGAGAGAAAAACATGCTTCCAGCCCTCCTCAAAGACCACCTATAGGCAGGTTCTACACGGCAGTAACATTCATATGACCACACACACACACACACACACACACACACACACACATACACACACACACACACACACACACACACACACACACACACACACACACACACACACACACGACATACATACTACAGACTCAAATGTGCTACTACACACAAACATACACACAGAGGTGACATATACACATGCAGACACACACACACACATTCTAGCTAACACTGAAAGTTAGATATCTAATTCATGCAGCATTTAACTGGTCCATTTGCCTCTGCAGGGAGCTGCTGCACATTGCCTCGGGTTCTGGGTTGCCAGGTTGCAATGACTGATGGACTGAAATTGGGTATGGGGGGGGGGGGGGCAGGTGGTGTGAGGATTGTGTGCACTGATTACGTTTCATAGAGGATATAGCTCTCTGGGTGACATCATGCAAACATACAAAATGTATAGATCCATGTATGATGGTTATTCATATAAAAGTTTGAGAGCCATGCACTACACATATTTCCCGGGAGAAACGGGGATGAAATGGGAGGGCACTCAAAGATTTGAAATATGGAAGCAACCCAGGAAAACTAGGAGTGTTGGCAGGAAAGACGCATACACACAGATAGAAACAACACAGACAATATAGAAGAACCCTCTCACAGACACAGATAGACACACAGACACACACACACAGACAACACAGACAACACAAGCTTTATAAGTCTACACAGCGGCCCCACCTGAGACCAAAGTCATGGCGGCCCCATATCAGGTCCAGGGTGCTTCCTAGCAGTTCACAGCAAAGCGGAGAGAGGCGGCCGGAACAGGATGTGAGGGAAGGGAGAGGAGGGGGGGGGGGAAAGGGCTGGCCGAGTGTGTGGTGCTGTTGTCTAGACGTTCAATTTGAATTTAAAGAAACTTGAGATGCGCGGCTGCTAACAGTGCTGAAAGACTCCGGTCTTGGCACACACGAGCTAGGCTGCCGCTTCTCAGAAAGAAAAATGGAAGAAAAAAGACATAAAAGAAAGAAAGAAAGAAAGAAAGAAAGTAAGAAAGCTAAAGCCCAGTGGACCTGCATTAAAAGAAACATTTAATTATCAGTTCTCTGTGTACATGTAGGTGTGTGTGTGTGTGTGT